>NC_092730.1:3640223-3710223 GCF_047496885.1 Scyliorhinus torazame | reverse complement strand
CTCCATTCACACAGGGGGGGGGACACGGAGACACTCCATTCACACGGGGGGGGGGGGACACGGAGATACTCCATTCCCCCTGAGAGAGGGGGGGATACGGAGATACTCCATTCACACAGGGGGGGATACGGAGATACTCCATTCCCCCTGAGAGAGGGGGGGATACGGAGATACTCCATTCACACAGGGGGGATACGGAGATACTCCATTCCCCCTGAGAGAGGGGGGGGATACGGAGATACTCCATTCACACAGGGGGGATACGGAGATACTCCATTCACACAGGGGGGGATACGAAGATACTCCATTCACACAGGGGGGGATACGGAGATACTCCATTCACACAGGGGGGGATACGGAGATACTCCATTCACACAGGGGGGGATACGGAGATACTCCATTCACACAGGGGGGGATACGGAGATACTCCATTCACACGGGGGGGATACGGAGATACTCCATTCACACAGGGGGGGATACGGAGATACTCCATTCACACAGGGGGGGATACGGAGGTACTCCATTCCCCCTGAGAGAGGGGGGGGATACGGAGATACTCCATTCACACAGGGGGGGATACGGAGATACTCCATTCCCCCTGAGAGAGGGGGGATACAGAGATACTCCATTCACACAGGGGGGATACGGAGATACTCCATTCCCCCTGAGAGGGGGGGGGATACGGAGATACTCCATTCCCCCTGAGAGACGGGGGGATACGGAGATACTCCATTCACACAGGGGGGATACGGTGATACTCCATTCACACAGGGGGGGATACGGAGATACTCCATTCACACAGGGGGGGATACGGAGATACTCCATTCACACAGGGGGGGATACGGAGATACTCCATTCACACAGGGGGGGGATACGGAGATACTCCATTCCCCCTGAGAGAGGGAGGGATACGGAGATACTCCATTCACACAGGGGGGATACGGAGATACTCCATTCACACAGGGGGGGGATACGGAGATACTCCATTCCCCCTGAGAGGGGGGGGGGGATACGGAGATACTCCATTCCCCCTGAGAGAGGGGGGGATACGGAGATACTCCATTCACACAGGGGGGATACGGAGATACTCCATTCACACAGGGGGGGATACGGAGATACTCCATTCCCCCTGAGAGAGGGGGGGGGAGACACGGAGATACTCCATTCTCCCTGAGAGAGGGGGGGGATACGGAGATACTCCATTCCCCCTGAGAGAGGGAGGGATACGGAGATACTCCATTCACACAGGGGGGGGATACGGAGATACTCCATTCACACAGGGGGGGGACACGGAGACACTCCATTCACACGGGGGGGAGACACGGAGATACTCCATTCCCCCTGAGAGAGGGGGGGACACGGAGATACTCCATTCCCCCTGAGAGAGGGGGGGGGATACGGAGATACTCCATTCACACAGGGGGGGATACGGAGATACTCCATTCACACAGGGGGGGGACACGGAGACACTCCATTCACACGGGGGGGAGACACGGAGATACTCCATTCCCCCTGAGAGAGGGGGGGACACGGAGATACTCCATTCCCCCTGAGAGAGGGGGGGGGATACGGAGATACTCCATTCACACAGGGGGGGATACGGAGGTACTCCATTCACACAGGGGGGGATACGGAGGTACTCCATTCCCCCTGAGAGAGGGGGGGATACGGAGATACTCCATTCACACAGGGGGGGATACGGAGGTACTCCATTCCCCCTGAGAGAGGGGGGGGATACGGAGATACTCCATTCACACAGGGGGGGATACGGAGGTACTCCATTCCCCCTGAGAGATATACTGCGGAGACTCCCGCAGTGTCCTGCAGAGGAGTCAGTGCGTGCACTTTTCCACCGAGGACCATAAGCCCTGAACCCACGCGAGAAAGAGAGAATCTGGAATGTGTGGGGGCAGCGTGATGATTCAGCGCGTTAACGGCTCGCTCGCCATCTCCCAGGCACTGGGAGATTCCAGCTACATGTGCGTGGACGGGAAAGGTCCCACTGAACAGCTGGGAGGCCCTGGTAATCGAACGTTCCCAGGAGGGTGAGTTTGTTATCCTGGCTTGTGACGGTATTTGGGATGTAATGGGCACCGAGGAACTTTGCGCTTTCGTCCTATCCAGACTGGAGCTCACTGACAATCTGGAGAAGATTTGCAACCTGGTGATACCTGCCTGTACAAGGTAAGGTCGGGAGAGTAGTCCCTGTATTCTGCACACCCCCTGTAGCTGCGGGGAGGCGGTGGAACAGTGGTATTACCACTGGACCAGTGACCCAGAGTAACGCTCTGGGTTGAAATCCCGCCACTGGAGATGGTGAAATTTGAATTCAATAAAAATCTGGAATTAAAAGATGACCATGAAACCATTTTGATTGTCGCAAAAACCATCTGGGTCACTAATGTCCTTGAGGGAAGGGAATCTGCTGTCCTTCCCCGGTCTGGCCTCCGAGGGCCTCCAGACCCACAGCAATGTGGATGACTCCGAAATGCTCCCTCGAGGGCAATTAGCGATGGCCGCAATGAATGCTGGCACAGCCTGCGACGCCCGAAAGCTCCCAGCCCAGGGGCCCGGCACTGCCTGTTCCGGGATGTGTGGGGACAGACCCATGCTCACGACATTCCTCATGCAAGGCTCCATGCCCTGTATGGACTGCATCACCTGATGTGGAACGGACTACCACAGGTTTCCCTCCAGCGCCTTATTGAGTCAGACACACAAGAGTGCAGCCCACTCATGTCGAACAGCCTGCTAACCCGCAGGCCGTTCAGAGTGTACACTGTGCGTCTTTCTGGGGAGGGGTTGGGCAGATAATACCCACACGCTGTCCAACTAATCAGAATCTGTGCTTCTAATTACAGTCACATCTCATCAAAATTTATACTAGGGTACGGGTCCCACACAAACTGACTCTCACTGGGGTACGGGTCCCACACACACTGACTCTCACTGGGGTACGGGTCCCACACACACTGACTCTCACTGGGGTACGGGTCCCACACACACTGACTCTCACTGGGGTACCGGTTCCACACACACTGACTCTCACTGGGGTACGGGTCCCACACACACTGACTCTCACTGGGGTACGGGTCCCACACACACTGACTCTCACTGGGGTACGGGTCCCACACACACTGACTCTCACTGGGGTACGGGTCCCACACACACTGACTTTCACTGGGGTACGGGTCCCACACAAACTGACTCTCACTGGGGTACGGGTCCCACACACACTGACTCTCACTGGGGTACGGGTTCCACACACTGACTCTCACTGGGGTACGGGTCCCACACACACTGACTCTCACTGGGGTACGGGCCCCACACACACTGACTCTCACTGGGGTACGGGTCCCACACAAACTGACTCTCACTGGGGTAGGGGTCCCACACACACTGACTCTCACTGGGGTACGGGTCCCACACAAACTGACTCTCACTGGGGTACGGGTCCCACACAAACTGACTCTCACTGGGGTACGGGTCCCACACACACTGACTCTCACTGGGGTACGGGTCCCACACACACTGACTCTCACTGGGGTACGGGTCCCACACACACTGACTCTCACTGGGGTACGGGTCCCACACACACTGACTCTCACTGGGGTACGGGTCCCACACAAACTGACTCTCACTGGGGTACGGGTCCCACACACACTGACTCTCACTGGGGTACCGGTTCCACACACACTGACTCTCACTGGGGCACGGGTCCCACACACACCGACTCTCACTGGGGTACGGGTCCCACACACACTGACTCTCACTGGGGTACGGGTCCCACACACACTGACTCTCACTGGGGTACGGGACCCACACACACTGACTCTCACTGGGATACGGGTTCCACACAGACTGACTCTCACTGGGGTACGGGTCCCACACACACTGACTCTCACTGGGGTACGGGTCCCACACACACTGACTCTCACTGGGGTACGGGACCCACACACACTGACTCTCACTGGGGTACGGGTCCCACACACACTGACTCTCACTGGGGTACGGTTCCCACACACACTGACTCTCACTGGGGTACGGGTCCCACACACACTGACTCTCACTGGGATACGGGTCCCACACACACTGACTCTCACTGGGGTACAGTTCCACACACACTGACTCTCACTGGGGTACGGGTCCCACAGACACTGTCTCTCACTGGGGTACGGGACCCACACACACTGACTCTCACTGGGGTACGGGTCCCACACACACTGACTCTCACTGGGGCACGGGTCGCACACACACTGACTCTCACTGGGGTATGGGTCCCACACACACTGACTCTCACTGGGGTACGGGTCCCACACACACTGACTCTCACTGGGGTACGGGTCCCACACACACTGACACTCACTGGGGTACGGGTCCCACACACACTGACTCTCACTGGGGTACGGGTCCCACACACACTGACTCTCACTGGGGTACGGGTCCCACACACACTGACACTCACTGGGGTACGGGTTTCACACACACTGACTCTCACTGGGGTACGGGTCCCACACACACTGACTCTCACTGGGGTACGGGTCCCACACACACTGACACTCACTGGGGTACGGGACCCACACACACTGACTCTCACTGGGGTACGGGTCCCACACAGACTGACTCTTACTGGGGTACGGGTCCCACACAGACTGACTCTCACTGGGGTACGGGTCCCACACACACTGACTCTCACTGGGGTACGGGTCCCACACACACTGACTCTCACTGGGGTACGGGTCCCACACACACTGACTCTCACTGGGGTACGGGACCCACACACACTGACTCTCACTGGGATACGGGTTCCACACAGACTGACTCTCACTGGGGTACGGGTCCCACACACACTGACTCTCACTGGGGTACGGGTCCCACACACACTGACTCTCACTGGGGTACGGGACCCACACACACTGACTCTCACTGGGGTACGGGTCCCACACACACTGACTCTCACTGGGGTACGGTTCCCACACACACTGACTCTCACTGGGGTACGGGTCCCACACACACTGACTCTCACTGGGATACGGGTCCCACACACACTGACTCTCACTGGGGTACAGTTCCACACACACTGACTCTCACTGGGGTACGGGTCCCACAGACACTGTCTCTCACTGGGGTACGGGACCCACACACACTGACTCTCACTGGGGTACGGGTGGCAAACACACTGACTCTCACTGGGGCACGGGTCGCACACACACTGACTCTCACTGGGGTATGGGTCCCACACACACTGACTCTCACTGGGGTACGGGTCCCACACACACTGACTCTCACTGGGGTACGGGTCCCACACACACTGACACTCACTGGGGTACGGGTCCCACACACACTGACTCTCACTGGGGTACGGGTCCCACACACACTGACTCTCACTGGGGTACGGGTCCCACACACACTGACACTCACTGGGGTACGGGTTTCACACACACTGACTCTCACTGGGGTACGGGTCCCACACACACTGACTCTCACTGGGGTACGGGTCCCACACACACTGACACTCACTGGGGTACGGGACCCACACACACTGACTCTCACTGGGGTACGGGTCCCACACAGACTGACTCTTACTGGGGTACGGGTCCCACACACACTGACTTACTGGGGTACGGGGCCCACACACACTGACTCTCAATGGTGTATGGGTCCCACACACACTGACTCTCACTGGGTTAAAGGTCCCACACACACTGACTCTCACTGGGGTACGGGTCCCACACACACGGACTCTCCCTGGGGTACGGGTTCCACACACACTGACTCTCACTGTGGTACGGGTCCCACACACACTGACTCTCACTGGGGTACGGATCCCACACACACTGACTCTCACTGGGGTACGGGTCCCACACAGACTGACTCTTACTGGGGTACGGGTCCCACACACACTGACTCTCACTGGGGTACGGGTCCCACACACACTGACTCTCACTGGGGTACGGTCCCACACACACTGACTCTCACTGGGGTACGGGACCCACACACACTGACTCTCACTGGGGTACGGGTCCCACACAGACTGACTCTTACTGGGGTACGGGTCCCACACACACTGACTTACTGGGGTACGGGGCCCACACACACTGACTCTCAATGGTGTATGGGTCCCACACACACTGACTCTCACTGGGTTAAAGGTCCCACACACACTGACTCTCACTGGGGTACGGGTCCCACACACACGGACTCTCCCTGGGGTACGGGTTCCACACACACTGACTCTCACTGTGGTACGGGTCCCACACACACTGACTCTCACTGGGGTACGGATCCCACACACACTGACTCTCACTGGGGTACGGGTCCCACACAGACTGACTCTTACTGGGGTACGGGTCCCACACACACTGACTCTCACTGGGGTACGGGTCCCACACACACTGACTTACTGGGGTACGGGGCCCACACACACTGATTCTCAATGGTGTATGGGTCCCACACACACTGACTCTCACTGGGTTAAAGGTCCCACACACACTGACTCTCACTGGGGTACGGGTCCCACACACACTGACTCTCACTGGGGTACGGGTCCCACACACACGGACTCTCCCTGGGGTACGGGTTCCACACACACTGACTCTCACTGTGGTACGGGTCCCACACACACTGACTCTCACTGTGGTACGGGTCCCACACGCACGGACTCTCACTGGGGTACGGGTGCCACACACACTGACTCTCACTGGGGTACGGGTCCCACACACACCGACTCTCACTGGGGTATGGGTCCCACACGCACGGACTCTCACTGGGGTACGGGTGCCACACACACTGACTCTCACTGGGGTACGGGTTCCACACACACCGACTCTCACTGGGGTACGGGTCCCACACACACTGACTCTCACTGGGGTACGGGTCCCACACACACTGACTCTCACTGGGGTATGGGTCCCACACACACTGACTCTCACTGGGGTACAGTTCCACACACACTGACTTTCAGTGGGGTACGGGTCCCACACACACTGACTCTCACTGGGGTACGGGTCCCACACAGACTGACTCTCACTGGGGTACGGGTCCCACACACACTGACTCTCACTGGGGTACAGTTCCACACACACTGACTCTCAGGGGGTACGGGTCCCACACACACTGACTCTCACTGGGGTACGGGTCCCACACACACTGACTCTCACTGGGGTACGGGTCCCACACACACTGACTCTCACTGGGGTACGGGTCCCACACACACTGACTCTCACTGGGGTACGGGTCCCACACACACTGACTCTCACTCGGGTACGGGTCCCACACACACTGACTCTCACTGGGGTACGGGTCCCACACACACTGACTCTCACTGGGGTACGGGTCCCACACACACTGACTCTCACTGGGGTACGGGTCCCACACACACTGACTCTCACTCGGGTACGGGTCCCACACACAGTGACTCTCACTGGGGTACGGGTCCCACACACACTGACTCTCACTGGGGTACGGGTCCCACACACACTGACTCTCACTGGGGTACGGGTCCCACACACACTGACTCTCACTCGGGTACGGGTCCCACACACACTGACTCTCACTGGGGTACGGGTCCCACACACACTGACTCTCACTGGGGTACGGGTCCCACACACACTGACTCTCACTCGGGTACGGGTCCCACACACACTGGCTCTCACTGTGTGTAGGGTGGGAATAATCTTGCTTGTTGAAGGAATTGAATGGAAGTGTGGTGAGGAATTGTGCAAAACAGCAAGTTAGTAAAGAACTGAGTTCACCTGAACTGTGAACCTAGTCCAAAGATTTCAGATTGCTGGTGCTGTAACAGATAATCCAGTGGATCATGGATTCCACTCCCAGGCACAGATTCCAAAGGCCATGGGGAACTCACCAAAATCTCAGCCTTTAAGATCATCCCCCATCCATAAATCCCGATTTGGAAATATGTCGCCGTTCCTTCACTGTCGCTGGGTCCAAATCCTGGAACTCCCTCCCTAACAACCGTGGGTGTACCTACAGTGGTTCAAGAAGGCCGCTCAGCGCCGCATCCCCCCCCCTTCTGAGGGGAAATTTGGGATGTGCAACAAGTTGATTGGGTTTGCAGTGTTGAACCCGTGCTCTCGACCAATGCCCACTCACTGCTGTACACATTCCTGCCGGTTCGCAAGACGGAAGCTGCCCCTCTCTAACGCCCACTGTCCACAGCCTCGGGGTGCAGCACTGAGGCCTAAACAGAGGGCCCCACGTGAAGCAGGCACTGCTGAGCGTTTGATTGGGCGGCCCTGCCGTTAACACCTTGTCTGGAGGCTGCCAGTTTGTGGCCTGCTTGTTTTGAATGTCTGTTCCCCCCGCCTGCAGAAAGCAGTCTGCACCCCAGCGCCAGGCATTCGAGGTTCACCGATCAAACCGCCACACTGAATGTCAATAAACAAGTGCACAGCAATCAGGGCAGCACGGCCGCACAGCGGTTAGCACAGTTGCTTCACAGCTCCGGGGTCCCAGGTTCGATTCCGGCTTGGGTCACTGTCTGTGCGGAGTCTGCACGTCCTCCCCGTGTGTGCGTGGGTTTCCTCCGGGTGCTCCGGTTTCCTCCCACAGTCCAAAGATGTGCAGGTTAGGTGGATTGGCCAGGATAAATTGCCCTTAGTGACTAAAAAGTTCAGGAGGGGTGATTGGGGTACGGGGATAGGGTGGAAGTGAGGGCTTAAGTGGGTCGGTGCAGACTCGATGGGCCGAATGGCCTCCTTCTGCACTGTCTGTTCTATGTTATGTCTCTGTATGTTATATATCTCTGGTTCTCTTCTTGCAGCTCTCCTGACGATTGCTGGTCTGGAATCTCCGGGATGACTGGGCGTGATGCCGCTTGGCGGAGCCTCAATAACAAGGGAGCTCCCTCGCTGCCAGGTTCGAGTTGAAACAATGACGTTGCGATGCAGCTGCGGTACTGCCCAGAGAATCCCAGCTGCTGAGTTGTTGTGTGTGTGTGTGGAGCTCAGGCACCAATCTTGCTGCAATGTGTGTTTGTCAGACGGAGTGGGATTGAATCAGTTTCCAACAGCTTCCTCCCTCAGACCACCGACCAGGTGAATATTTACAGCAGGTTTCCCAGAGACAATGACTAACCATTCAGCAGCCACATTCCCAGTGAAACGCTTCGGAAAACTCTTCCCAGCTAGTCAAGTGTAGTCACTGTACAAAAACGCAAGTGGCAAGGTGGTTAACACTGCTGCCTCACAATGCCAGGGACCCGGGTTAACACTGCTGCCTCACAGTGCCAGGGACCCGGGTTAACGCTGCTGTCTCACAGAGCCAGGGTCTCGAGTTAACACTGCTGCCTCACAGTGCCAGGGACCCGGGTTAACACTGCTCTCTCACAGTGCCAGGGACCCGGGTTAACACTGCTGTCTCACAGTGCCAGGGACCCGGGTTAACACTGCTGACTCACAGAGCCAGGGACCCGGGTTAACACTGCTGTCTCACAGTGCCAGGGACCCGGGTTAACACTGCTGTTTCACAGTGCCGGGGACCCGGGTTAACACTGCTGTCTCACAGTGCCAGGGACCCGGGTTAACACTGCTGTCTCATAGAGCCAGGGACCCGGGTTAACACTGCTGTCTCACAGAGCCAGGGTCTCGAGTTAACACTGCTGCCTCACAGTGCCAGGGACCCGGGTTAACACTGCTCTCTCACAGTGCCAGGGACCCGGGTTAACACTGCTGTCTCACAGTGCCAGGGACCCGGGTTAACACTGCTGTCTCACAGAGCCAGGGACCCGGGTTAACACTGCTGTCTCACAGAGCCAGGGACCCGGGTTAACACTGCTGTCTCACAGAGCCAGGGACCCGGGTTAACACTGCTGTCTCACAGTGCCAGGGTCTCGAGTTAACACTGCTGCCTCACAGTGCTAGGGACCCGGGTTAACACTGCTCTCTCACAGTGCCATAGACCCGGGTTAACACTGCTGTCTCACAGAGCCAGGGACCTGGGTTAACACTGCTGTCTCACAGTGCCAGGGACCCGGGATAACACTGCTGTCTCACAGTGCCAGGCACCGGGTTAACGCTGCTGTCTCACAGAGCCAGGGACCCGGGTTAACACTGCTGCCTCACAGTGCCAGGGTCCCGGGTTAACACTGCTGTCTCACAGAGCCAGGGACCCGGGTTAACACTGCTGTCTCACAGTGCCAGGGACCCGGGTTAACACTGCTGCCTCACAGAGCCAGGGACCCGGGTTAACACTGCTGTCCCACAGTGCCAGGGACCCGGGTTAACACTGCTGTCTCACAGTGCCAGGGACCCGGGTGAACACTGCTGTCTCACAGAGCCAGGGACCCGGGTTAACACTGCTGTCTCACAGTGCCAGGGACCCGGGTTAACACTGCTGTCTCACAGTGCCAGGGACACGGGTAAACACTGCTGTCTCACAGAGCCAGGGACCAGATTTAACACTGCTGTCTCACAGTGCCAGGGACCCGGGTTAACACTGCTGTCTCACAGTGCCAGGGACCCGGGTTAACACTGCTGTCTCACAGAGCCAGGGACCCGGGTTAACACTGCTGTCTCACAGAGCCAGGGACCCGGGTTAACACTGCTGTCTCACAGTGCCAGGGACCCGGGTTAACACTGCTGTCTCAGAGCCAGGGACCCGGGTTAACACTGCTGTCTCACAGTGCCAGGGACCCGGGTTAACACTGCTGTCTCACAGAGCCAGGGACCCGGGTTAACACTGCTGTCTCACAGTGCCAGGGACACGGGTAAACACTGCTGTCTCACAGAGCCAGGGACCCGGGTTAACACTGCTGCCTCACAGAGCCAGGGACCCGAGTTAACACTGCTGTCTCACAGTGCCAGGGACCCGGGTTAACACTGCTGTCTCACAGTGCCAGGGACCCGGGTTAACACTGCTGCCTCAGAGAGCCAGGGACCCGGGTTAACACTGCTGCCTCACCGTGCCAGGGACCCGGGTAAACACTGCTGTCTCACAGTGCCATGGACCCGGGTTAACACTGCTGTCTCACAGTGCCAGGGACCCGGGTTAACACTGCTGTCTCACAGTGCCAGGGACCCGGGTTAACACTGCTGTCTCACAGTGCCTGGGTCCCGGGTTAACACTGCTGTCTCACAGTGCCAGGGACCCGGGTTAACACTGCTGCCTCACAGAGCCAGGGACCCGGGTTAACACTGCTGTCTCACAGTGCCAGGGACCCGGGTTAACACTGCTGTCTCACAGAGCCAGGGACCCGGGTTAACACTGCTGTCTCACAGTGCCAGGGACCCGGGTTAACACTGCTGTCTCACAGTGCCAGGGACCCGGGTTAACACTGCTGTCTCACAGTGCCAGGGACCCGGGTTAACACTGCTGTCTCACCGTGCCAGGGACCCGGGTTAACACTGCTGTCTCACAGTGCCAGGGACCCGGGTTAACACTGCTGTCTCACAGTACCAGGGACCCAGGTTAACACTGCTGTCTCACAGTGCCAGGGACCCGGGTTAACACTGCTGTCTCACAGTGCCAGGGACACGGGTTAACACTGCTGTCTCACAGAGCCAGGGACCCGGGTTAACACTGCTATCTCACAGTGCCAGGGACCCGGGTTAACACTGCTGTCTCACAGTGCCAGGGTCACAGAGTCACCGGGTCACAGAGACAGGGACCCGGGTTAACACGGCTGTCTCACAGTGCCAGGGATCCGGGTTAACACTGCTGTCTCACAGTGCCAGGGACCCGGGTTAACACTGCTGTCTCACAGTGCCAGGGACCCGGGTTAACACTGCTGTCTCACAGTGCCAGGGACCCGGGTTAACACTGCTGCCTCACAGAGCCAGGGACCCGGGTTAACACTGCTGTCTCACAGTGCCAGGGACCCGGGTTAACACTGCTGTCTCACAGTGCCAGGGACCTGGGTTAACACTGCTGTCTCACAGTGCCAGGGACCCGGGTAAACACTGCTGTCTCACAGTGCCAGGGACCCGGGTTAACACTGCTGTCTCAGTGCCAGGGACCCGGGTTAACACTGCTGTCTCAGTGCCACGGACCCGGGTTAACACTGCTGTCTCACAGAGCCAGGGACCCGGGTTAACACTGCTGTCTCACAGTGCCAGGGACCCTGGTTAACACTGCTGTCTCACAGTGCCAGTGACCTGGGTTAACACTGCTGCCTCACAATGCCAGGGACCCGGGTTAACACTGCTGCCTCACAGAGCCAGGGACCCGGGTTAACACTGCTGTCTCACAGTGCCAGGGACCCGGGTTAACACTGCTGTCTCACAGAGCCAGGGACCCGGGTTAACACTGCTGTCTCACCGTGCCAGGGTCCCGGGTTAACACTGCTGTCTCACAGTGCCAGGGACCCGGGTTAACACTGCTGTCTCAGTGCCAGGGACCCGGGTTAACACTGCTGTCTCACAGAGCCAGGGACCCGGGTTAACACTGCTGTCTCACAGTGCCAGGGACCCTGGTTAACACTGCTGTCTCACAGTGCCAGGGACCCGGGTTAACACTGCTGCCTCACAGAGCCAGGGACCCGGGTTAACACTGCTGTCTCACAGAGCCAGGGACCCGGGTTAACACTGCTGTCTCACAGAGCCAGGGACCCGGGTTAACACTGCTGTCTCACCGTGCCAGGGACCCGGGTTAACACTGCTGTCTCACCGTGCCAGGGACCCGGGTTAACACTGCTGTCTCACAGTGCCAGGGACCCGGGTTAACACTGCTGCCTCACAGAGCCAGGGACCCGGGTTAACACTGCTGTCTCACAGAGCCAGGGACCCGGGTTAACGCTGCTGTCTCACAGTGCCAGGGACCCGGGTTAACACTGCTGTCTCACAGTGCCAGGGACCCGGGTTAACACTGCTGCCTCTCAGAGCCAGGGACCCGGGTTAACACTGCTGTCTCACAGTGCCAGGGACCCGGGTTAACACTGCTGTCTCACAGAGCCAGGGACCCGGGTAAACACTGCTGCCTCACAGAGCCAGGGACCCGGGTTAACACTGCTGTCTCACAGTGCCAGGGACCCGGGTTAACACTGCTGTCTCACAGAGCCAGGGACCCGGGTTAACACTGCTGTCTCACAGTGCCAGGGACCCGGGTTAACACTGCTGCCTCACAGTGCCTTGGACCCGGGTTAACACTGCTGTCTCACTGTGCCAGGGACGCGGGTTAACACTGCTGTCTCACAGCGCCAGGGACCCGGGTTAACACTGCTGTCTCACAGAGCCAGGTACCCGGGTTAACACTGCTGTCTCACAGTGCCAGGGACCCGGGTTAACACTGCTGTCTCACAGTGCCAGGGACCCGGGTTAACACTGATGTCTCAGTGCCAGGGACCCGGATTAACACAGCTGTCTCACAGTGCCAGGGACCCGGGTTAACACTGCTGCCTCACAGTGCCAGGGAAAGGGGTTAACACTGCTGTCTCACAGAGCCAGGGACCAGGGTTAACACTGCTGTCTCACAGTGCCAGGGACCCGGGTTAACGCTGGTGTCTCAGTGCCAGGGACCCGGATTAACACAGCTGTCTCACAGTGCCAGGGACCCGGGTTAACACTGCTGTCTCACCGTGCCAGGGTCCCGGGTTAACACTGCTGTCTCACAGTGCCAGGGACCCGGGTTAACACTACTGTCTCACAGAGCCAGGGACCCGGGTTAACACTGCTGTCTCACAGTGACAGGGACCCGGGTTAACACTGCTGTCTCACAGTGCCAGGGACCCGGGTTAACACTGCTGTCTCACAGAGCCAGGGACCCGGTTTAACACTGCTGTCTCACAGTGCCAGTGACCCGGGTTAACACTGCTGTCTCTCAGTGCCAGGGACCCGGGTTAACACTGCTGTCTCACAGTGCCAGGGACCCGGGTTAACACTGCTGTCTCACAGTGCCAGGGACCCGGGTTAACACTGCTGTCTCACAGTGCCAGGGACCCGGGTTAACACTGCTGTCTCACAGTGCCAGGGACCCGGGTTAACACTTCTGTCTCACAGTGCCAGGCACCCGGGTTAACACTGCTGTCTCACAGTGCCAGGGACCCGGGTTAACACTTCCGTCTCACAGTGCCAGGGACCCGGGTTAACACTGCTGTCTCACAGAGCCAGGGACCCGGTTTAACACTGCTGTCTCACAGTGCCAGTGACCCGGGTTAACACTGCTGTCTCTCAGTGCCAGGGACCCGGGTTAACACTGCTGTCTCACAGTGCCAGGGACCCGGGTTAACACTGCTGTCTCACAGTGCCAGGGACCCGGGTTAACACTGCTGTCTCACAGTGCCAGGGACCCGGGTTAACACTTCTGTCTCACAGTGCCAGGCACCCGGGTTAACACTGCTGTCTCACAGTGCCAGGGACCCGGGTTAACACTTCCGTCTCACAGTGCCAGGGACCCGGGTTAACACTGCTGTCTCACAGTGCCAGGGACCCGGGTAAACAATGCTGTCTCACAGAGCCAGGGACCCGGGTTAACACTGCTGTCTCACAGTGCCAGGGACCCGGGTTAACACTGCTGTCTCACAGTGCCAGGGACCCGGGTTAACACTGCTGTCTCACAGTGCCAGGGACCCGGGTTAACACTGCTGTCTCACAGTGCCAGGGACCCGGGTTAACACTGCTGTCTCACACAGCCAGGGACCCGGGTTAACACTGCTGTCTCACAGTGCCAGGGATCCGGGTTAACACTGCTGCCTCACAGTGCCAGGGACCCGGTTTAACGCTGCTGTCTCACAGTGCCAGGGACCCGGGTTAACACTGCTGCCTCACAGTGCCATGGACCCGGGTTAACACTGCTGTCTCACAGTGCCAGGGACCCGGGTTAACACTGCTGCCTCACAGAGCCATGGACCCGGGTTAACACTGCTGTCTCACAGTGCCAGGGACCCGGGTTAACACTGCTGTCTCACAGTGCCAGGGAGCCGGGTTAACACTGCTGTCTCATTGTGCCAGGGACCCGGGTTAACGCTGCTGTCTCACAGTGCCAGGGACCCGGGTTAACACTGATGTCTCACAGTGCCAGGGACCCGGGTTAACACTGCTGTCTCACAGTACCAGGGACCCGGGTTAACACTGCTGTCTCACAGTGCCAGGGACCCGTGATAACACTGCTGTCTCACAGTGCCAGGGACCCGGGTTAACACTGCTGTCTCACAGTGCCAGGGACCCGGGTTAACACTGCTGTCTCACAGTGCCAGGGACCCGGGTTAACACTGCTGTCTCACAGAGCCAGGGACCCGGGTTAACACTGCTGTCTCACAGTGCCAGTGACCCGGGTTAACACTGCTGTCTCACAGTGCCAGGGACCCGGGTTAACACTGCTGTCTCACAGTGCCAGGGACCCGGGTTAACACTGCTGTCTCACAGTGCCAGGGACCCTGGTTAACACTGCTGTCTCACAGTGCCAGGGACCCGGGTTAACACTGCTGTCTCACAGTGCCAGGGACCCGGGTTAACACTGCTGTCTCACAGTGCCAGGGACCCGGGTTAACACTGCTGTCTCACAGAGCCAGGTACCCGGGTTAACACTGCTGTCTCACAGTGCCAGGGACCCGGGTTAACACTGCTGTCTCACAGTACCAGGGACCCAGGTTAACACTGCTGTCTCACAGTGCCAGGGACCCGGGTTAACACTGCTGTCTCACAGTGCCAGGGACACGGGTTAACACTGCTGTCTCACAGAGCCAGGGACCCGGTTTAACACTGCTATCTCACAGTGCCAGGGACCCGGGTAAACACTGCTGTCTCACAGTGCCAGGGTCACAGAGTCACCGTGTCACAGAGACAGGGACCCGGGTTAACACGGCTGTCTCACAGTGCCAGGGACCCGGGTTAACACTGCTGTCTCACAGTGCCAGGTACCCGGGTTAACACTGCTGTCTCACAGTGCCAGGGACCCGGGTTAACACTGCTGTCTCACAGTGCCAGGGACCCGGGTTAACACTGCTGCCTCACAGAGCCAGGGACCCGGGTTAACACTGCTGTCTCACAGTGCCAGGGACCCGGGTTAACACTGCTGTGTCACAGTGCCAGGGACCACGGTTAACACTGCTGCCTCACAGTGCCAGGGACCCGGGTTAACGCTGCTGTCTCACAGTGCCAGGGACCTGGGTTAACACTGCTGTCTCACAGTGCCAGGGACCCGGGTAAACACTGCTGTCTCACAGTGCCAGGGACCCGGGTTAACACTGCTGTCTCAGTGCCAGGGACCCGGGTTAACACTGCTGTCTCAGTGCCAGGGACCCGGGTTAACACTGCTGTCTCACAGAGCCAGGGACCCGGGTTAACACTGCTGTCTCACAGTGCCAGGGACCCTGGTTAACACTGCTGTCTCACAGTGCCAGTGACCTGGGTTAACACTGCTGCCTCACAATGCCAGGGACCCGGGTTAACACTGCTGCCTCACAGAGCCAGGGACCCGGGTTAACACTGCTGTCTCACAGTGCCAGGGACCCGGGTTAACACTGCTGTCTCACAGAGCCAGGGACCCGGGTTAACACTGCTGTCTCACCGTGCCAGGGTCCCGGGTTAACACTGCTGTCTCACAGTGCCAGGGACCCGGGTTAACACTGCTGTCTCAGTGCCAGGGACCCGGGTTAACACTGCTGTCTCACAGAGCCAGGGACCCGGGTTAACACTGCTGTCTCACAGTGCCAGGGACCCTGGTTAACACTGCTGTCTCACAGTGCCAGGGACCCGGGTTAACACTGCTGCCTCACAGAGCCAGGGACCCGGGTTAACACTGCTGTCTCACAGAGCCAGGGACCCGGGTTAACACTGCTGTCTCACAGAGCCAGGGACCCGGGTTAACACTGCTGTCTCACCGTGCCAGGGACCCGGGTTAACACTGCTGTCTCACCGTGCCAGGGACCCGGGTTAACACTGCTGTCTCACAGTGCCAGGGACCCGGGTTAACACTGCTGCCTCACAGAGCTAGGGACCCGGGTTAACACTGCTGTCTCACAGAGCCAGGGACCCGGGTTAACGCTGCTGTCTCACAGTGCCAGGGACCCGGGTTAACGCTGCTGTCTCACAGTGCCAGGGACCCGGGTTAACACTGCTGCCTCTCAGAGCCAGGGACCCGGGTTAACACTGCTGTCTCACAGTGCCAGGGACCCGGGTTAACACTGCTGTCTCACAGAGCCAGGGACCCGGGTTAACACTGCTGCCTCACAGAGCCAGGGACCCGGGTTAACACTGCTGTCTCACAGTGCCAGGGACCCGGGTTAACACTGCTGTCTCACAGAGCCAGGGACCCGGGTTAACACTGCTGTCTCACAGTGCCAGGGACCTGGGTTAACACTGCTGCCTCACAGTGCCTTGGACCCGGGTTAACACTGCTGTCTCACTGTGCCAGGGACGCGGGTTAACACTGCTGTCTCACAGCGCCAGGGACCCGGGTTAACACTGCTGTCTCACAGCGCCAGGGACCCGGGATAACACTGCTGTCCAACAGTGCCAGGGACCCGGGTTAACACTGCTGTGTCACAGTGCCAGGGACCCGGGTTAACACTGCTGTCTCACAGAGCCAGGTACCCGGGTTAACACTGATGTCTCAGTGCCAGGGACCCGGATTAACACAGCTGTCTCACGGTGCCAGGGACCCGGGTTAACACTGCTGCCTCACAGTGCCAGGGAAAGGGGTTAACACTGCTGTCTCACAGAGCCAGGGACCAGGGTTAACACTGCTGTCTCACAGTGCCAGGGACCCGGGTTAACGCTGATGTCTCAGTGCCAGGGACCCGGATTAACACAGCTGTCTCACAGTGCCAGGGACCCGGATTAACACAGCTGTCTCACAGTGCCAGGGACCCGGGTTAACACTGCTGTCTCACCGTGCCAGGGTCCCGGGTTAACACTGCTGTCTCACAGTGCCAGGGACCCGGGTTGACACTGCTGTCTCACAGAGCCAGGGACCCGGGTTAACACTGCTGTCTCACAGTGACAGGGACCCGGGTTAACACTGCTGTCTCACAGTGCCAGGGACCCGGGTTAACACTGCTGTCTCACAGAGCCAGGGACCCGGTTTAACACTGCTGTCTCACAGTGCCAGTGACCCGGGTTAACACTGCTGTCTCTCAGTGCCAGGGACCCGGGTTAACACTGCTGTCTCACAGTGCCAGGGACCCGGGTTAACACTGCTGTCTCACAGTGCCAGGGACCCGGGTTAACACTGCTGTCTCACAGTGCCAGGGACCCGGGTTAACACTTCTGTCTCACAGTGCCAGGCACCCGGGTTAACACTGCTGTCTCACAGTGCCAGGGACCCGGGTTAACACTTCCGTCTCACAGTGCCAGGGACCCGGGTTAACACTGCTGTCTCACAGAGCCAGGGACCCGATTTAACACTGCTGTCTCACAGTGCCAGTGACCCGGGTTAACACTGCTGTCTCTCAGTGCCAGGGACCCGGGTTAACACTGCTGTCTCACAGTGCCAGGGACCCGGGTTAACACTGCTGTCTCACAGTGCCAGGGACCCGGGTTAACACTGCTGTCTCACAGTGCCAGGGACCCGGGTTAACACTTCTGTCTCACAGTGCTAGGCACCCGGGTTAACACTGCTGTCTCACAGTGCCAGGGACCCGGGTTAACACTTCCGTCTCACAGTGCCAGGGACCCGGGTTAACACTGCTGTCTCACAGAGCCAGGGACCCGGGTTAACACTGCTGTCTCACCGTGCCAGGGTCCCGGGTTAACACTGCTGTCTCACAGTGCCAGGGACCCGGGTTAACACTGCTGTCTCAGTGCCAGGGACCCGGGTTAACACTGCTGTCTCACAGAGCCAGGGACCCGGGTTAACACTGCTGTCTCACAGTGCCAGGGACCCTGGTTAACACTGCTGTCTCACAGTGCCAGGGACCCGGGTTAACACTGCTGCCTCACAGAGCCAGGGACCCGGGTTAACACTGCTGTCTCACAGAGCCAGGGACCCGGGTTAACACTGCTGTCTCACAGAGCCAGGGACCCGGGTTAACACTGCTGTCTCACCGTGCCAGGGACCCGGGTTAACACTGCTGTCTCACCGTGCCAGGGACCCGGGTTAACACTGCTGTCTCACAGTGCCAGGGACCCGGGTTAACACTGCTGCCTCACAGAGCCAGGGACCCGGGTTAACACTGCTGTCTCACAGAGCCAGGGACCCGGGTTAACGCTGCTGTCTCACAGTGCCAGGGACCCGGGTTAACACTGCTGTCTCACAGTGCCAGGGACCCGGGTTAACACTGCTGCCTCTCAGAGCCAGGGACCCGGGTTAACACTGCTGTCTCACAGTGCCAGGGACCCGGGTTAACACTGCTGTCTCACAGAGCCAGGGACCCGGGTTAACACTGCTGCCTCACAGAGCCAGGGACCCGGGTTAACACTGCTGTCTCACAGTGCCAGGGACCCGGGTTAACACTGCTGTCTCACAGAGCCAGGGACCCGGGTTAACACTGCTGTCTCACAGTGCCAGGGACCCGGGTTAACACTGCTGCCTCACAGTGCCTTGGACCCGGGTTAACACTGCTGTCTCACTGTGCCAGGGACGCGGGTTAACACTGCTGTCTCACAGCGCCAGGGACCCGGGTTAACACTGCTGTCCAACAGTGCCAGGGACCCGGGTTAACACTGCTGTGTCACAGTGCCAGGGACCCGGGTTAACACTGCTGTCTCACAGAGCCAGGTACCCGGGTTAACACTGCTGTCTCACAGTGCCAGGGACCCGGGTTAACACTGCTGTCTCACAGTGCCAGGGACCCGGGTTAACACTGATGTCTCAGTGCCAGGGACCCGGATTAACACAGCTGTCTCACAGTGCCAGGGACCCGGGTTAACACTGCTGCCTCACAGTGCCAGGGAAAGGGGTTAACACTGCTGTCTCACAGAGCCAGGGACCAGGGTTAACACTGCTGTCTCACAGTGCCAGGGACCCGGGTTAACGCTGATGTCTCAGTGCCAGGGACCCGGATTAACACAGCTGTCTCACAGTGCCAGGGACCCGGGTTAACACTGCTGTCTCACCGTGCCAGGGTCCCGGGTTAACACTGCTGTCTCACAGTGCCAGGGACCCGGGTTAACACTGCTGTCTCACAGAGCCAGGGACCCGGGTTAACACTGCTGTCTCACAGTGACAGGGACCCGGGTTAACACTGCTGTCTCACAGTGCCAGGGACCCGGGTTAACACTGCTGTCTCACAGAGCCAGGGACCCGGTTTAACACTGCTGTCTCACAGTGCCAGTGACCCGGGTTAACACTGCTGTCTCTCAGTGCCAGGGACCCGGGTTAACACTGCTGTCTCACAGTGCCAGGGACCCGGGTTAACACTGCTGTCTCACAGTGCCAGGGACCCGGGTTAACACTGCTGTCTCACAGTGCCAGGGACCCGGGTTAACACTGCTGTCTCACAGTGCCAGGGACCCGGGTTAACACTTCTGTCTCACAGTGCCAGGCACCCGGGTTAACACTGCTGTCTCACAGTGCCAGGGACCCGGGTTAACACTGCTGTCTCACAGAGCCAGGGACCCGGTTTAACACTGCTGTCTCACAGTGCCAGTGACCCGGGTTAACACTGCTGTCTCTCAGTGCCAGGGACCCGGGTTAACACTGCTGTCTCACAGTGCCAGGGACCCGGGTTAACACTGCTGTCTCACAGTGCCAGGGACCCGGGTTAACACTGCTGTCTCACAGTGCCAGGGACCCGGGTTAACACTTCTGTCTCACAGTGCCAGGCACCCGGGTTAACACTGCTGTCTCACAGTGCCAGGGACCCGGGTTAACACTTCCGTCTCACAGTGCCAGGGACCCGGGTTAACACTGCTGTCTCACAGTGCCAGGGACCCGGGTAAACAATGCTGTCTCACAGAGCCAGGGACCCGGGTTAACACTGCTGTCTCACAGTGCCAGGGACCCGGGTTAACACTGCTGTCTCACAGTGCCAGGGACCCGGGTTAACACTGCTGTCTCACAGTGCCAGGGACCCGGGTTAACACTGCTGTCTCACAGTGCCAGGGACCCGGGTTAACACTGCTGTCTCACACAGCCAGGGACCCGGGTTAACACTGCTGTCTCACAGTGCCAGGGATCCGGGTTAACACTGCTGCCTCACAGTGCCAGGGACCCGGTTTAACGCTGCTGTCTCACAGTGCCAGGGACCCGGGTTAACACTGCTGTCTCACAGTGCCAGCGACCCGGGTTAACACTGCTGCCTCACAGAGCCATGGACCCGGGTTAACACTGCTGTCACACAGTGCCAGGGACCCGGGTTAACACTGCTGTCTCACAGTGCCAGGAACCCGGGTTAACACTGCTGTCTCACAGAGCCAGGGACCCGAGGTAACACTGCTGTCTCACAGTGCCAGGGAGCCGGGTTAACACTGCTGTCTCACAGTGCCAGGGAGCCGGGTTAACACTGCTGTCTCACAGTGCCAGGGAGCCGGGTTAACACTGCTGTCTCATTGTGCCAGGGACCCGGGTTAACGCTGCTGTCTCACAGTGCCAGGGACCCAGGTTAACACTGATGTCTCACAGTGCCAGGGACCCGGGTTAACACTGCTGTCTCACAGTACCAGGGACCCGGGTTAACACTGCTGTCTCACAGTGCCAGGGACCCGTGATAACACTGCTGTCTCACAGTGCCAGGGACCCGGGTTAACACTGCTGTCTCACAGTGCCAGGGACCCGGGTTAACACTGCTGTCTCACAGTGCCAGGGACCCGGGTTAACACTGCTGTCTCACAGAGCCAGGGACCCGGGTTAACACTGCTGTCTCACAGTGCCAGGGACCCGGGTTAACACTGCTGTCTCACAGTGCCAGGGACCCGGGTTAACACTGCTGTCTCACAGTGCCAGGGACCCGGGTTAACACTGCTGTCTCACAGTGCCAGGGACCCTGGTTAACACTGCTGTCTCACAGTGCCAGGGACCCGGGTTAACACTGCTGTCTCACAGTGCCAGGGACCCAGGTTAACACTGCTGTCTCACAGTGCCAGGGACCCGGGTTAACACTGCTGTCTCACAGAGCCAGGTACCCGGGTTAACACTGCTGTCTCACAGTGCCAGGGACCCGGGTTAACACTGCTGTCTCACAGTACCAGGGACCCAGGTTAACACTGCTGTCTCACAGTGCCAGGGACCCGGGTTAACACTGCTGTCTCACAGTGCCAGGGACACGGGTTAACACTGCTGTCTCACAGAGCCAGGGACCCGGGTTAACACTGCTATCTCACAGTGCCAGGGACCCGGGTAAACACTGCTGTCTCACAGTGCCAGGGTCACAGAGTCACCGTGTCACAGAGACAGGGACCCGGGTTAACACGGCTGTCTCACAGTGCCAGGGACCCGGGTTAACACTGCTGTCTCACAGTGCCAGGTACCCGGGTTAACACTGCTGTCTCACAGTGCCAGGGACCCGGGTTAACACTGCTGTCTCACAGTGCCAGGGACCCGGGTTAACACTGCTGCCTCACAGAGCCAGGGACCCGGGTTAACACTGCTGTCTCACAGTGCCAGGGACCCGGGTTAACACTGCTGTGTCACAGTGCCAGGGACCACGGTTAACACTGCTGCCTCACAGTGCCAGGGACCCGGGTTAACGCTGCTGTCTCACAGTGCCAGGGACCTGGGTTAACACTGCTGTCTCACAGTGCCAGGGACCCGGGTAAACACTGCTGTCTCACAGTGCCAGGGACCCGGGTTAACACTGCTGTCTCAGTGCCAGGGACCCGGGTTAACACTGCTGTCTCAGTGCCAGGGACCCGGGTTAACACTGCTGTCTCACAGAGCCAGGGACCCGGGTTAACACTGCTGTCTCACAGTGCCAGGGACCCTGGTTAACACTGCTGTCTCACAGTGCCAGTGACCTGGGTTAACACTGCTGCCTCACAATGCCAGGGACCCGGGTTAACACTGCTGTCTCACAGTGCCAGGGACCCGGGTTAACACTGCTGTCTCACAGTGCCAGGGACCCGGGTTAACACTGCTGTCTCACAGTGCCAGGGACCCTGGTTATCACTGCTGTCTCACAGTGCCAGGGACCCGGGTTAACACTGCTGTCTCACAGTGCCAGGGACCCAGGTTAACACTGCTGTCTCACAGTGCCAGGGACCCGGGTTAACACTGCTGTCTCACAGAGCCAGGTACCCGGGTTAACACTGCTGTCTCACAGTGCCAGGGACCCGGGTTAACACTGCTGTCTCACAGTACCAGGGACCCAGGTTAACACTGCTGTCTCACAGTGCCAGGGACCCGGGTTAACACTGCTGTCTCACAGTGCCAGGGACACGGGTTAACACTGCTGTCTCACAGAGCCAGGGACCCGGGTTAACACTGCTATCTCACAGTGCCAGGGACCCGGGTAAACACTGCTGTCTCACAGTGCCAGGGTCACAGAGTCACCGTGTCACAGAGACAGGGACCCGGGTTAACACGGCTGTCTCACAGTGCCAGGGACCCGGGTTAACACTGCTGTCTCACAGTGCCAGGTACCCGGGTTAACACTGCTGTCTCACAGTGCCAGGGACCCGGGTTAACACTGCTGTCTCACAGTGCCAGGGACCCGGGTTAACACTGCTGCCTCACAGAGCCAGGGACCCGGGTTAACACTGCTGTCTCACAGTGCCAGGGACCCGGGTTAACACTGCTGTGTCACAGTGCCAGGGACCACGGTTAACACTGCTGCCTCACAGTGCCAGGGACCCGGGTTAACGCTGCTGTCTCACAGTGCCAGGGACCTGGGTTAACACTGCTGTCTCACAGTGCCAGGGACCCGGGTAAACACTGCTGTCTCACAGTGCCAGGGACCCGGGTTAACACTGCTGTCTCAGTGCCAGGGACCCGGGTTAACACTGCTGTCTCAGTGCCAGGGACCCGGGTTAACACTGCTGTCTCACAGAGCCAGGGACCCGGGTTAACACTGCTGTCTCACAGTGCCAGGGACCCTGGTTAACACTGCTGTCTCACAGTGCCAGTGACCTGGGTTAACACTGCTGCCTCACAATGCCAGGGACCCGGGTTAACACTGCTGCCTCACAGAGCCAGGGACCCGGGTTAACACTGCTGTCTCACAGTGCCAGGGACCCGGGTTAACACTGCTGTCTCACAGAGCCAGGAACCAGGGTTAACACTGCTGTCTCACCGTGCCAGGGTCCCGGGTTAACACTGCTGTCTCACAGTGCCAGGGACCCGGGTTAACACTGCTGTCTCAGTGCCAGGGACCCGGGTTAACACTGCTGTCTCACAGAGCCAGGGACCCGGGTTAACACTGCTGTCTCACAGTGCCAGGGACCCTGGTTAACACTGCTGTCTCACAGTGCCAGGGACCCGGGTTAACACTGCTGCCTCACAGAGCCAGGGACCCGGGTTAACACTGCTGTCTCACAGAGCCAGGGACCCGGGTTAACACTGCTGTCTCACAGAGCCAGGGACCCGGGTTAACACTGCTGTCTCACCGTGCCAGGGACCCGGGTTAACACTGCTGTCTCACCGTGCCAGGGACCCGGGTTAACACTGCTGTCTCACAGTGCCAGGGACCCGGGTTAACACTGCTGCCTCACAGAGCTAGGGACCCGGGTTAACACTGCTGTCTCACAGAGCCAGGGACCCGGGTTAACGCTGCTGTCTCACAGTGCCAGAGACCCGGGTTAACACTGCTGTCTCACAGTGCCAGGGACCCGGGTTAACACTGCTGCCTCTCAGAGCCAGGGACCCGGGTTAACACTGCTGTCTCACAGTGCCAGGGACCCGGGTTAACACTGCTGTCTCACAGTGCCAGGGACCCGGGTTAACACTGCTGTCTCACAGAGCCAGGAACCAGGGTTAACACTGCTGTCTCACCGTGCCAGGGTCCCGGGTTAACACTGCTGTCTCACAGTGCCAGGGACCCGGGTTAACACTGCTGTCTCAGTGCCAGGGACCCGGGTTAACACTGCTGTCTCACAGAGCCAGGGACCCGGGTTAACACTGCTGTCTCACAGTGCCAGGGACCCTGGTTAACACTGCTGTCTCACAGTGCCAGGGACCCGGGTTAACACTGCTGCCTCACAGAGCCAGGGACCCGGGTTAACACTGCTGTCTCACAGAGCCAGGGACCCGGGTTAACACTGCTGTCTCACAGAGCCAGGGACCCGGGTTAACACTGCTGTCTCACCGTGCCAGGGACCCGGGTTAACACTGCTGTCTCACCGTGCCAGGGACCCGGGTTAACACTGCTGTCTCACAGTGCCAGGGACCCGAGTTAACACTGCTGCCTCACAGAGCTAGGGACCCGGGTTAACACTGCTGTCTCACAGAGCCAGGGACCCGGGTTAACACTGCTGCCTCACAGAGCCAGGGACCCGGGTTAACACTGCTGTCTCACAGTGCCAGGGACCCGGGTTAACACTGCTGTCTCACAGAGCCAGGGACCCGGGTTAACACTGCTGTCTCACAGTGCCAGGGACCTGGGTTAACACTGCTGCCTCACAGTGCCTTGGACCCGGGTTAACACTGCTGTCTCACTGTGCCAGGGACGCGGGTTAACACTGCTGTCTCACAGCGCCAGGGACCCGGGTTAACACTGCTGTCCAACAGTGCCAGGGACCCGGGTTAACACTGCTGTGTCACAGTGCCAGGGACCCGGGTTAACACTGCTGTCTCACAGAGCCAGGTACCCGGGTTAACACTGATGTCTCAGTGCCAGGGACCCGGATTAACACAGCTGTCTCACGGTGCCAGGGACCCGGGTTAACACTGCTGCCTCACAGTGCCAGGGAAAGGGGTTAACACTGCTGTCTCACAGAGCCAGGGACCAGGGTTAACACTGCTGTCTCACAGTGCCAGGGACCCGGGTTAACGCTGATGTCTCAGTGCCAGGGACCCGGATTAACACAGCTGTCTCACAGTGCCAGGGACCCGGATTAACACAGCTGTCTCACAGTGCCAAGGACCCGGGTTAACACTGCTGTCTCACCGTGCCAGGGTCCCGGGTTAACACTGCTGTCTCACAGTGCCAGGGACCCGGGTTAACACTGCTGTCTCACAGAGCCAGGGACCCGGGTTAACACTGCTGTCTCACAGTGACAGGGACCCGGGTTAACACTGCTGTCTCACAGTGCCAGGGACCCGGGTTAACACTGCTGTCTCACAGAGCCAGGGACCCGGTTTAACACTGCTGTCTCACAGTGCCAGTGACCCGGGTTAACACTGCTGTCTCTCAGTGCCAGGGACCCGGGTTAACACTGCTGTCTCACAGTGCCAGGGACCCGGGTTAACACTGCTGTCTCACAGTGCCAGGGACCCGGGTTAACACTGCTGTCTCACAGTGCCAGGGACCCGGGTTAACACTTCTGTCTCACAGTGCCAGGCACCCGGGTTAACACTGCTGTCTCACAGTGCCAGGGACCCGGGTTAACACTTCCGTCTCACAGTGCCAGGGACCCGGGTTAACACTGCTGTCTCACAGAGCCAGGGACCCGATTTAACACTGCTGTCTCACAGTGCCAGTGACCCGGGTTAACACTGCTGTCTCTCAGTGCCAGGGACCCGGGTTAACACTGCTGTCTCACAGTGCCAGGGACCCGGGTAAACACTGCTGTCTCACAGTGCCAGGGACCCGGGTTAACACTGCTGTCTCACAGTGCCAGGGACCCGGGTTAACACTTCTGTCTCACAGTGCTAGGCACCCGGGTTAACACTGCTGTCTCACAGTGCCAGGGACCCGGGTTAACACTTCCGTCTCACAGTGCCAGGGACCCGGGTTAACACTGCTGTCTCACAGTGCCAGGGACCCGGGTAAACAATGCTGTCTCACAGAGCCAGGGACCCGGGTTAACACTGCTGTCTCACAGTGCCAGGGACCCGGGTTAACACTGCTGTCTCACAGTGCCAGGGACCCGGGTTAACACTGCTGTCTCACACAGCCAGGGACCCGGGTTAACACTGCTGTCTCACAGTGCCAGGGATCCGGGTTAACACTGCTGCCTCACAGTGCCAGGGACCCGGGTTAACGCTGCTGTCTCACAGTGCCAGGGACCCGGGTTAACACTGCTGCCTCACAGTGCCATGGACCCGGGTTAACACTGCTGTCTCACAGTGCCAGGGACCCGGGTTAACACTGCTGCCTCACAGAGCCATGGACCCGGGTTAACACTGCTGTCTCACAGTGCCAGGGACCCGGGTTAACACTGCTGTCTCACAGTGCCAGGGAGCCGGGTTAACACTGCTGTCTCATTGTGCCAGGGACCCGGGTTAACGCTGCTGTCTCACAGTGCCAGGGACCCGGGTTAACGCTGATGTCTCAGTGCCAGGGACCCGGATTAACACAGCTGTCTCACAGTGCCAGGGACCCGGATTAACACAGCTGTCTCACAGTGCCAGGGACCCGGGTTAACACTGCTGTCTCACCGTGCCAGGGTCCCGGGTTAACACTGCTGTCTCACAGTGCCAGGGACCCGGGTTAACACTGCTGTCTCACAGAGCCAGGGACCCGGGTTAACACTGCTGTCTCACAGTGACAGGGACCCGGGTTAACACTGCTGTCTCACAGTGCCAGGGACCCGGGTTAACACTGCTGTCTCACAGAGCCAGGGACCCGGTTTAACACTGCTGTCTCACAGTGCCAGTGACCCGGGTTAACACTGCTGTCTCTCAGTGCCAGGGACCCGGGTTAACACTGCTGTCTCACAGTGCCAGGGACCCGGGTTAACACTGCTGTCTCACAGTGCCAGGGACCCGGGTTAACACTGCTGTCTCACAGTGCCAGGGACCCGGGTTAACACTTCTGTCTCACAGTGCCAGGCACCCGGGTTAACACTGCTGTCTCACAGTGCCAGGGACCCGGGTTAACACTTCCGTCTCACAGTGCCAGGGACCCGGGTTAACACTGCTGTCTCACAGAGCCAGGGACCCGATTTAACACTGCTGTCTCACAGTGCCAGTGACCCGGGTTAACACTGCTGTCTCTCAGTGCCAGGGACCCGGGTTAACACTGCTGTCTCACAGTGCCAGGGACCCGGGTTAACACTGCTGTCTCACAGTGCCAGGGACCCGGGTTAACACTGCTGTCTCACAGTGCCAGGGACCCGGGTTAACACTTCTGTCTCACAGTGCTAGGCTCCCGGGTTAACACTGCTGTCTCACAGTGCCAGGGACCCGGGTTAACACTTCCGTCTCACAGTGCCAGGGACCCGGGTTAACACTGCTGTCTCACAGTGCCAGGGACCCGGGTAAACAATGCTGTCTCACAGAGCCAGGGACCCGGGTTAACACTGCTGTCTCACAGTGCCAGGGACCCGGGTTAACACTGCTGATTCACAGTGCCAGGGACCCGGGTTAACACTGCTGTCTCACAGTGCCAGGGACCCGGGTTAACACTGCTGTCTCACAGTGCCAGGGACCCGGGTTAACACTGCTGTCTCACACAGCCAGGGACCCGGGTTAACACTGCTGTCTCACAGTGCCAGGGATCCGGGTTAACACTGCTGCCTCACAGTGCCAGGGACCCGGGTTAACGCTGCTGTCTCACAGTGCCAGGGACCCGGGTTAACACTGCTGCCTCACAGTGCCATGGACCCGGGTTAACACTGCTGTCTCACAGTGCCAGGGACCCGGGTTAACACTGCTGCCTCACAGAGCCATGGACCCGGGTTAACACTGCTGTCTCACAGTGCCAGGGACCCGGGTTAACACTGCTGTCTCACAGTGCCAGGGAGCCAGGTTAACACTGCTGTCTCATTGTGCCAGGGACCCGGGTTAACGCTGCTGTCTCACAGTGCCAGGGACCCGGGTTAACACTGATGTCTCACAGTGCCAGGGACCCGGGTTAACACTGCTGTCTCACAGTACCAGGGACCCGGGTTAACACTGCTGTCTCACAGAGCCAGGGACCCGGGTTAACGCTGATGTCTCAGTGACAGGGACCCAGATTAACACAGCTGTCTCACAGTGCCAGGGACACGGGTTAACACTGCTGTCTCACAGTGCCAGGGACCCGGGTTAACACTGCTGTCTCACAGTGCCAGGGACCCGGATTAACACAGCTGTCTCACAGTGCCAGGGACCCGGGTTAACACTGCTGTCTCACAGTGCCAGGGACCCGGGTTAACACTGCTGTCTCACAGTGCCAGGGACCCGGATTAACACAGCTGTCTCACAGTGCCAGGGACCCGGGTTAACACTGCTGCCTCACAGTGCCAGGGAGCCGGGTTAACACTGCTGTCTCACAGTGCCAGGGACCCGGGTTAACACTGCTGTCTCACAGTGCCAGGGACCCGGGTTAACACTGCTGTCTCCCAGTGCCAGGGACCCGGGTTAACACTGCTGACTCACAGTGCCAGGGACCCGGGTTAACACTGCTGTCTCAGTGCCAGGGACCCGGGTTAACACTGCTGTCTCACATTGCCAGAGACCCGGGTTAACACTGCTGTCTCACAGAGCCAGAGACCCGGGTTAACACTGCTGTCTCACAGAACCAGGGACCCGCGTTAACACTGCTGCCTCACAGAACCAGGGACCCGGCTTAACACTGCTGTCTCACAGTGCCAGGGACCCGGGTTAACACTGCTGTCTCACAGTGCCAGAGACCCGGGTTAACACTGCTGTCTCACAGTGCCAGAGACCCGGGTTAACACTGCTGTCTCACAGTGCCAGGGACCCGGGTTAACACAGCTGTCTAACAGTGTCAGGCACCCGGGTTAACACTGCTGCCTCACAGTGTCAGGGACCCGGGTTAACACAGCTGTCTTACAGTGTCAGGCACCCGGGTTAACACTGCTGCCTCACAGTGTCAGGGACCCGGGTTAACACTGCTGTCTCTCAGTGCCAGGGACCCGGGTTAACACTGCTGTCTCACAGTGCCAGGACCAGGGTTAGCACTGCTGTCTCACAGTGCCAGGGACCCGGGTTAACACTGCTGTCTCACAGAGCGAGGTACCCGGGTTAACACTGCTGTCTCACAGTGCCAGGGACCCGGGTTAACACTGCTGTCTCACAGTGCCAGGGACCCGGGTTAACACTGCTGCCTCACAGTGCCAGGGACCCGGGTTAACACCGCTGTCACACAGAGCCAGGGACCCGGGTTAACACTGCTGTCTCACAGTGCCAGGGACCCGGGTTAACACTGCTGTCTCACAGAGCCAGGGACCCGGGTTATCACTGCTGTCTCACAGTGCCAGGGACCCGGGTTAACACCGCTGTCTCACAGAGCCAGGGGTCCTGGTTAACACTGCTGTCTCACAGTGCCAGGTACCCGGGTTAACACTACTGTCTCACAGTGCCAGGGACCCGGGTTAACACTGCTGTCTCACAGTGCCAGGGACCCGGGTTAACACTGCTGTCTGACAGCGCCAGGCACCCGGGTTAGCACTGCTGTCTGACAGTGCCAGGGACCCGGGTTAACACTGCTGTCTCACAGTGCCAGGGACCCGGGTTAACACTGCTGTCTCACAGTGCCAGGGACTCAGGTTAGCACTGCTGTCTCACAGTGCCAGGGCCACGGGTTAACACTGCTGTCTCACAGTGCCAGGGACCCGGGTTAGCACTGCTGTCTCACAGTGCCAGGGAGTCGGGTTAATACTGCTGTCTCACAGTGCCAGGGACCTGGGTTAACACTGCTGTCTCTCAGTGCCAGGGACCCGGGTTAGCACAGCTGTCTCACAGTGCCAGGGACCCGGGTTAGCACGGCTGTCTCACAGTGCCAGGGACCCGGGTTAACACTGCTGCTTCACACTGGAAGAGGTTACAGAGGACTGGAGGAGGTTACAGAGATAGGGAGGGTTGTAGGGGCTGGAGGAGGTTACTGAGATAGGGAGTGTTGTAGGGGCAGGAGGAGGTTATAGAGTTCGGGAGGGTTGTCAGGACTGGAGGAGGTTACAGAGATAGGGAGGGTTGTAGGGACTGGAGGAGGTTACAGAGATAGGGATGGTTGTCAGGACTGGAGGAGGTTACAGAGATAGGGAGGGTTGTAGGGGCTGGAGGAGGTTACAGAGATAGGGAGGGGTGTAGGGACTGGAGGAGGTTACAGAGATAGGGAGGGGTGTAGGGGCTGGAGGAGGTTACAGAGATAGGGAGGGTTGTAGGGGACTGGAGGAGGTTACAGAGATAGGGAGGGTTGTAGGGACTGGAGGAGGTTACAGAGATAGGGATGGTTGTCAGGACTGGAGGAGGTTACAGAGATAGGGAGGGTTGTAGGGGCTGGAGGAGGTTACAGAGATAGGGAGGGGTGTAGGGACTGGAGGAGGTTACAGAGATAGGGAGGGGTGTAGGGGCTGGAGGAGGTTACAGAGATAGGGAGGGTTGTAGGGGACTGGAGGAGGTTACAGAGATAGGGAGAGGTGTAGGGGCTGGAGAAGGTTACAGAGATAGGGAGGGGTGTAGGGGACTGGAGGAGGTTACAGAGATAGGGAGGGTTGTATGGGCTGGAGGAGGTAACAGAGATAGGGAGGGCTGTAGGGGCTGGGGGAGGTTACAGATATAGGGAGGGTGAGGGGACTGGAGGAGGTTACAGAGATAGGGAGGGTTGTTGGGGCTGGAGGAGGTTCCAGAGATAGGGAGGGTTGTAGGGGCTGGAGGAGGTTAGAGAGATAGGGAGGGTTGTCAGGACTGGAGGAGGTTATAGAGATAGGGAGGGTTGTAGGGACTGGAGGAGGTTACAGAGATAGGGAGGGTGAGGGGACTGGAGGAGGTAACAGAGATAGGGAGGGTTTTAGGGGCTGGGGGAGGTTACAGTGATAGGGAGGGTGAGGGGACTGGAGGAGGTTACAGAGATAGGGAGGGTTGTAGGGGCTGGAGGAGGTTACAGAGATAGGGAGGGTTGTAGGGACTGGAGGAGGTTACAGAGATAGGGAGGGTTGTCAGGACTGGAGGAGGTTACAGAGATAGGGAGGGTTGTAGGGGCTGGAGGAGGTTACAGAGATAGGGAGGGGTGTAGGGACTGGAGGAGGTTACAGAGATAGGGAGGGGTGTAGGGGCTGGAGGAGGTAACAGAGATAGGGAGGGTTGTAGGGGCTGGGGGAGGTTACAGATATAGGGAGGGTGAGGGGACTGGAGGAGGTTACAGAGATAGGGAGGGTTGTTGGGGCTGGAGGAGGTTCCAGAGATAGGGAGGGTTGTAGGGACTGGAGGAGGTTACAGAGATAGGGAGGGTTGTAGGAGCTGGAGGAGGTTACAGAGATAGGGAGGGTTGTCAGGACTGGAGGAGGTTACAGAGATAGGGAGGGTTGTAGGGACTGGAGGAGGTTACAGAGATAGGGATGGTTGTCGGGACTGGAGGAGGTTACAGAGCTAGGGAGGGTTGTAGGGGCTGGAGGAGGTTACAGAGATAGGGAGGGGTGTAGGGACTGGAGGAGGTTACAGAGATAGGGAGGGATGTAGGGGCAGGAGGAGGTTACAGAGATAGGGTGGGTTGTAGGGGCTGGAGGAGGTTACAGAGATAGGGAGGGGTGTAGGGGCTGGAGGAGGTTACAGAGATAGGGAGGGTTGTAGGGACTGGAGGAGGTTACAGAGATAGGGAGGGTTGTAGGGGCTGAAGGAGGTTACAGAGATAGGGTGGGTTGTAGGGGCTGGAGGAGGTTACAGAGATAGGGAGGGGTGTAGGGACTGGAGGAGGTTACAGAGATAGGGAGGGATGTAGGGGCAGGAGGAGGTTACAGAGATAGGGTGGGTTGTAGGGGCTGGAGGAGGTTACAGTGATAGGGAGGGGTGTAGGGGCTGGAGGAGGTTACAGAGATAGGGAGGGGTGTAGGGGCAGGAGGAGGTTACAGAGATAGGGAGGGATGTAGGGGCAGGAGGAGGTTACAGAGATAGGGTGGGTTGTAGGGGCTGGAGGAGGTTACAGAGATAGGGAGGGGTGTAGGGGCTGGAGGAGGTTACAGAGATAGGGAGGGTTGTAGGGACTGGAGGAGGTTACAGAGATAGGGAGGGTTGTAGGGGCTGAAGGAGGTTACAGAGATAGGGTGGGTTGTAGGGGCTGGAGGAGGTTACAGAGATAGGGAGGGGTGTAGGGACTGGAGGAGGTTACAGAGATAGGGAGGGATGTAGGGGCAGGAGGAGGTTACAGAGATAGGGTGGGTTGTAGGGGCTGGAGGAGGTTACAGAGATAGGGAGGGGTGTAGGGGCTGGAGGAGGTTACAGAGATAGGGAGGATTGTAGGGGCTGGAGGAGGTTACAGAGATAGGGACGGTTGTAGGGACTGGAGGAGGTTACAGAGATAGGGAGGGGTTGTAGGGGCAGGAGGAGGTTACAGAGATAGGGACGGGTGTAGGGGGCTGGAGGAGGTTGTAGGGACTGGAGGAGGTTACAGAGATAGGGAGGGGTTGTAGGGGCAGGAGGAGGTTACAGAGATAGGGACGGGTGTAGGGGCTGGAGGAGGTTGCAGATAGGCAGGGTTGTGGGGGCTGGAGGAGGTTGCAGATAGGCAGGGTTGTGGGGGCTGGAGGAGGTTGCAGATAGGGAGGGTTGTGGGGGCTGGGGGGGGGGGGGCAGAGTCCGTCAAGGAGCAGGGGGTGTGGACGTGACCGGTTGGCTGTGGGTTCAGAGGCAGGCTGTTCCCAGTGAGTCAGGGAGCAAAATGCGGAAGTATCAATATAGATCGTAGAATTTACAGTGCCGACGGAGGCCATTCGGCCCATCGAGTCTGCACCGGCTCTTGGAAAGAGCACCCTACCCAAGGTCAAATATAAAAGTAACAGGAGCAGGTTAATTATTTGACAGGGACAGTTAGAATGCTGGATGAGAGATTGTTATAATATTTAACAATAGGATAGATTGACACTCAGAGTCAGAACGAAGTACAGGGTGTGTTTGTGTAGAGGATAAATCTGACGGATTGTCTCACTGGTCTAATTCAGGCCTAGTACAGCGACGGGCAGAGTGGCCTCGAGTCCCTGTAGCAGGAGCAGGGACATCTTGAACCAGTAGGTGGTGGCATTGAGCCAGCACGGACTCTGCTCAGCTGCGCCACCCAGTGGGCATCAGTTATTCCTCGCCCATTGCCATTCGGCCCCTCAATCCCACCCCACCATTCAATTAGAATTCGGGAACTCCTCGCACCCCGAGAGTAGCCCAACACGGAGCTTCAGCAGTTGTACACGGTGATCGAGGAATGCCAGTTGTTGAAGTTTGGACACTTCTCCCATTGTGGCCAGCTGTGTTATCCCTAACGTCAGCTTTGCCAGAAAGGGCTGGAGTCCAGTTCCGCAGCGGATTCAGGCGTTTGATTCCCTTGTTTAATCCTGCAGCCAGGATTCATGTGCAAACACTCAGATTAACATCTATTGCAGCACCTTGCTCTGTGTTTAAAGGTCACAGTTAGTTAATGGTGGCTACATTGCCCCTAATCATCCAGAAATAATTAGCCAGTGGAGAGACCGGAGTACAAACAATCTGTCTCCTCAGCAGTGCCAACACCCACACTTTCAGTGGGCAGGGCCGGCATTTATAAAGTACGTTTCGCTGCCTCAAAGCACTCGACGGCCAGGAAAATACCTTTGTCTGAAGTGTACTTGCTATTGTAATGTCAGGACTGTGACAGGGAAGTCCTGGGAACATGCATAGATCTGTTTTAGTGTTGCTGATGGAGATTTCCACAACCATCATTCAGTCGGGACTGTGGCACCTCTGACATGCTCCCTCAGCGAGGGTCTTTCCAGCAGTGCTGTACTCTCCCTGTGCTACGATGCAGCGCTCCCCCAGTGCAGCGCTCCCCAGTGCAGCGCTCCCCCAGTGCAGCAATGCCTGGCTGTGCAGCCACTCCAATGCAGTGCTCCCCCAGTGCAGCGCTCCCCAGTGCAGCGCTCCCCCAGTGCAGCAATGCCTGGCTGTGCAGCCACTCCAATGCAGCGCTCCCCCAGTGCAGCGCTCCCCAGTGCAGCCACGCCTGGCTGTGCAGCCACTTCAATGCAGCGCTCCCAGTGCAGCGCTCCCCAGTGCAGCGCTCCCCCAGTGCAGCCACGCCTGGCTGTGCAGCCACTCCAATGCAGCGCTCCCAGTGCAGCACTCCCACAGTGCAGCCACTCCAAATGAGCGCTCCCACAGTGCAGCGCTCCCAATGCAGCGCTCCCCAATGCAGCGCTCCCCCAATGCAGCGCTCCCCAGTGCAGCCACGCCTAACTGTGCAGCCACTCCAAATGAGCGCTCCCACAGTGCAGCGCTCCCACAATGCAGCGCTCCCCCAGTGCAGCGCTCCCCAGTGCAGCGCTCCCCAGTGCAGCGCTCCCAGTGCAGCCACGCCTGACTGTGCAACCACTCCAAATGAGCGCTCCCACAGTGCAGCGCTCCCCAATGCAGCGCTCCCCCAGTGCAGCGCTCCCCCAGTGCAGCCACGCCTGACTGTGCAGCCACGCCTGACTGTGCAGCCACTCCAAATGAGCGCCCCCCAGTGCAGCATTCCCCCAGTGCAGCGCTCCCCAGTGCAGCGCTCCCCAGTGCAGCGCTCCCCAGTGCAGCGCTCCCCCAGTGCAGCGCTCCCAGTGCAGCATTCCCCAGTGCAGCGCTCCCCAGTGCAGCGCTCCCCAGTGCAGCGCTCCCAGTGCAGCGCTCCCCCAGTGCAGCGCTCCCCAGCGCAGCACTCCCCCAGCGCAGCACTCCCCCAGCGCAGCACTCCCCCAGCGCAGCACTCCCCCAGCGCAGCACTCCCCCAGCGCAGCACTCCCCCAGCGCAGCACTCCCCCAGCGCAGCATTCCCCCAGCGCAGCACTCCCCCAGCGCAGCACTCCCCCAGCGCAGCACTCCCCCAGCGCAGCCACACCTGACTGTGCAGCCACTCCAAATGAGCGCTCCCACAGTGCAGCGCTCCCACAATGCAGCGCTCCCCCAGTGCAGCGCTCCCCAGTGCAGCGCTCCCCAGTGCAGCGCTCCCAGTGCAGCCACGCCTGACTGTGCAACCACTCCAAATGAGCGCTCCCACAGTGCAGCGCTCCCCAATGCAGCGCTCCCCCAGTGCAGCGCTCCCCCAGTGCAGCCACGCCTGACTGTGCAGCCACGCCTGACTGTGCAGCCACTCCAAATGAGCGCCCCCCAGTGCAGCATTCCCCCAGTGCAGCGCTCCCCAGTGCAGCGCTCCCCAGTGCAGCGCTCCCCCAGTGCAGCGCTCCCAGTGCAGCATTCCCCAGTGCAGCGCTCCCCAGTGCAGCGCTCCCCAGTGCAGCGCTCCCAGTGCAGCGCTCCCCAGTGCAGCGCTCCCCAGTGCAGCGCTCCCAGTGCAGCGCTCCCCCAGTGCAGCGCTCCCCAGCGCAGCACTCCCCCAGCGCAGCACTCCCCCAGCGCAGCACTCCCCCAGCGCAGCACTCCCCCAGCGCAGCACTCCCCCAGCGCAGCACTCCCCCAGCGCAGCACTCCCCCAGCGCAGCACTCCCCCAGCGCAGCATTCCCCCAGCGCAGCACTCCCCCAGCGCAGCACTCCCCCAGCGCAGCACTCCCCCAGCGCAGCCACACCTGACTGTGCAGCCACTTTGATGAGGCTCTCCCCCAGTGCAGCCTCTGATGCAGCTCTCCCCCCCAGTGCAGCCTCTCTGATGCAGTTCTCCCCAATGCAGCCACTCTGATGCAGCTCTCCCCCCAGTGCAGCCACGCCAATGCAGTTCACCCCCAATGCAGCCACTCTGATGCAGCTCTCCCCCAGTGCAGCCACTCTGATGTAGCTCTCCCCCAATGCAGCCACTCTGATGTAGCTCTCCTCCCCAGTGCAGCCACTCTGATGCAGTTCTCCCCCAATGCAGCCACTCTGATGCAGCTCTCCCCCAATGCAGCCACTCTGATGCAGCTCTCCCCCAATGCAGCCACTCTGATGCAGCTCTCCCCCAGTGCAGCCACGCCAATGCAGTTCACCCCCAATGCAGCCACTCTGATGCAGTTCTCCCCCAATGCAGCCACTCTGATGTAGCTCTCCTCCCCAGTGCAGCCACTCTGATGCAGCTCTCCCCCAATGCAGCCACTCTGATGCAGCTCTCCCCCAGTGCAGCCGCTCTGATGCAGCTCTCCCCCCCAGTGCAGCCACTCTGATGCAGTTCTCCCCCAATGCAGCCACTCCGATGCAGCTCTCCCCCCCAGTGCAGCCACTCTGATGCAGTTCTCCCCCAATGCAGCCACTCTGATGCAGCTCTCCCCCAATGCAGCCACTCTGATGCAGCTCTCCCCCAATGCAGCCACTCTGATGCAGCTCTCCCCCAATGCAGCCACTCTGATGCAGCTCTCCCCCAATGCAGCCACTCTGATGTAGCTCTCCCCCAGTGCAGCCATGCCGATGCAGTTCACCCCCAATGCAGCCACTCTGATGCAGCTTTCCCCCAGTGCAGCCACGCCAATGCAGTTCACCCCCAATGCAGCCACTCTGATGCAGTTCTCCCCCAGTGCAGCCGCTCTGATGCAGCTCTCCCCCACTGCAGCCACTCCAATGCAGCTCTCCCCAGTGCAGCCACTCCAATGCAGCTCTCACTCAGTGCAGCCACTCCAATGCAGCTCTCCCCCAGTGCAGCCACTCCAATGCAGCTCTCCCCCACTGCAGCCACTCCGATGCAGCTCTCCCTCCAGTGCAGCTACGCCTGACGGTGCGGGGCTCCTGCAGGTTTGTATGTAGGACCTCTCAATCATAGAATTTACAGTGCAGGAGGAGGCCATTCGGCCCATCGAGTCTGCACCAGCCCTTGGAAAGAGCACCCTACCCAAGCCCACACCCCCACCCTATCCCCATAACCCAGTGAACCCACCTAACCTAATTGGACACTAGAGCAATTGATCACGGCCAATCCACCTAATCCGCACACCTTCGGACTGTGGGAGGAAACCGGAGCACCCGGAGGAAACCCACGCAGACACGGGGAGGACGTGCAGACTCCGCACAGACAGTGACCCAAGCCGGAATCGAACCTGGGACCCTGGAGCTGTGAAGCCACAGTGCTAACCACTGTGCTGCCGTGCCTCTGATGGTTTGTGTGCGAGGGAGAACTGTACAGAACGTGGAGCTTCCAGTTTGAGTAGACAGACCTCGCTGAGTTACCGACGTGGCCTTATTCCCATCAATCTGCAAAGCAGGGAGAGAGAAATCAGCCGAAGGGGAGCTGTTCATGAAGTGTGCTGCCCCCTGCAGTTGACTAGCCAGTCATATCACACACAGTGGCAGTATTTCCCCTCCTCCCATCCCTGGCCCGTGTCACAGGAGAGTGGGAGCAGGATGGTTTAGGGTTTTCTTTTGCTTCATTGAACTTGTACAATTTTAATCTGTACTGAATCACACTCCTGACCAATCCTGTTCCCCGCTTCTGGTCTGTATTGAAACGTTGCCCCAGGCCGGGATTAACTCTGTGTTAGTGACCGTCGCTGCACTTCCCCTGTGGCTTGATACAACTTACAGACTGGGGCAGAGGGTCCGGGATCTGGAGATCCTGCACAGAGGGTACGGGATCTGGTGATCGTGTGCAGAGGGTACAGGATCTGGAGATCCTGCACAGAGGGTACGGGATCTGGAGATCCTGCACAGAGGGTACGGGATCTGGAGATCCTGCACAGAGGGTACGGGATCTGGTGATCCTGCACAGAGGGTACGGGATCTGGTGATCCTGCACAGAGGGTACGGGATCTGGTGATCCTGCACAGAGGGTACGGGATCTGGTGTTCCTGCACCGAGGGTACGGGATCTGGTGATCCAGCACAGAGGGTACGGGATCTGGTGATCCTGCACAGAGGGTACGGGATCTGGTGATCCTGCACAGAGGGTACGGGATCTGGTGATCCTGTGCAGAGGGTACGGGATCTGGTGATCCTGCACAGAGGGTACGGGATCGGGTGATCCTGCACAGAGGGTACGGGATCTGGAGATCCTGTGCAGAGGGTACGGGATCTGGTGATCCTCCGCATGGGGTACGGGATCTGGTGATCCTGCACAGAGGGTACGGGATCTGGTGATCCTCCGCAGAGGGTACGGGATCTGGTGATCGTGTGCAGAGGGTACGGGATCTGGTGATCCTGCGCAGAGGGTGCGGGATCTGGAGATCCTGTGATCCTCCACAGACGGTACGGGATCTGGTGACCCTGCACAGAGGGTACGGGATCTGGTGATCCTGCACAGAGGGTACGGGATCTGGTGATCCTGCGCAGAGGGTGCGGGATCTGGAGATCCTGTGATCCTCCACAGATGGTACAGGATCTGGTGATCCTGCACAGAGGGTACGTGATCTGGTGATCCTCCACAGGTGGTACGGGATCTGGTGATCCTCCACAGCGGGAGTGGGATCTGGTGACCCTGTGCAGAGGGTACGGGATCTGGTGATCCTCCACAGACAGCATGGTATCTGGAGATCCTCCACAGAGGGAGTGGGATCTGGTGACCCTGTGCAGAGGGTACGGGATCTGGTGATCCTCCACAGACGGCATGGGATCTGGTGATCCTGCACAGAGGGCACGGGATCTGGTGATCCTGCATCGAGGGTACGGGATCTGGTGATCCTGTGTAGAGGGTACGGGATCTGGTGATCCTGCACAGAGGGTACGGGACCTGGTGATCCTGTGCAGAGGGTACGGGGTCTGGTGATCCTCCGCAGAGGGAGTGGGATCTGGTGATCCTGCACCGAGGGTACGGGATCCGGTGATCCTCCAAATAGGGTGTGGGATCTGGTGATCCTGTGCAGAGGGTACGGGATCTGGTGATCCTGTGCAGAGGGTACGGGATCTGGAGATCGTGTGCAGAGGGTACAGGATCTGGTGATCCTCCGCAGAGGGAGTGGGATCTGGTGATCCTGCACAGAGGGTACGGGATCTGGTGATCCTGCACCGAGGGTACGGGACCTGGTGATCCTCCACAGAGGGAGTGGGATCTGGTGATCCTGCACCGAGGGTCCGGGATCTGGTGATCCTGCACCGAGGGTACGGGACCTGGTGATCCTGTGCAGAGGGTACGGGATCTGGAGATCGTGTGCAGAGGGTACAGGATCTGGTGATCCTCCGCAGAGGGAGTGGGATCTGGTGATCCTGCACCGAGGGTACGGGACCTGGTGATCCTGTGCAGAGGGTACGGGGTCTGGTGATCCTCCGCAGAGGGAGTGGGATCTGGTGATCCTGCACCGAGGGTCCGGGATCTGGTGATCCTGCACAGAGGGAGTGGGATCTGGTGATCCTGCACAGAGGGTACGGGACCTGGTGATCCTGTGCAGAGGGTACGGGGTCTGGTGATCCTCCGCAGAGGGAGTGGGATCAGGTGATCCTGCACCGAGGGTACGGGATCCGGTGATCCTCCAAAGAGGGTACGGGATCTGGTGATCCTGTGCAGAGGGTACGGGATCTGGTGATCCTGCACAGAGGGTGCGGGTTCCGGTGATCCCCACAGAGGGTCCGGGATCTGGTGACCCTGCACAGAGGGTACGGGATCTGGTGGTCCTGCACAGAGGGTATGGGATATGGTGATCCTGCACAGAGGGTGTGGGATCTGGTGATCCTGCACAGAGGGTACAGGATTGGGTGATCCTGCACAGAGGGTACGGGATCTGGTGATCCTGCACCGAGGGTACGGGATCTGGTGATCCTGCGCAGAGGGTACGGGATCTGCTGATCCTGCACAGAGGGTACGGGATCTGGTGATCCTGCACAGAGGGTACGGGATCTGGTGATCCTGCGCAGAGGGTACGGGATCTGCTGATCCTGCACAGAGGGTCCGGGATCTGGTGATCCTGCACAGAGGGTACGGGATCTGGTGATCCTGCGCAGAGGGTACGGGATCTGCTGATCCTGCACAGAGGGTCCGGGATCTGGTGATCCTGCACAGAGGGTACGGGATCTGCTGATCCTGCACAGAGGGTCCGGGATCTGGTGACCCTCCGCAGAGGGTCCGGGATCTGGTGACCCTGCACAGAGGGTCCGGGATCTGGTGACCCTGCACAGAGGGTCCGGGATCTGGTGACCCTGCACAGAGGGTCCGGGATCTGGTGACCCTGCACAGAGGGTCCGGGATCTGGTGACCCTGCACAGAGGGTCCGGGATCTGGTGATCCTGCACAGAGGGTCCGGGATCTGGTGACCCTGCACAGAGGGTCCGGGATCTGGTGACCCTGCACAGAGGGTCCGGGATCTGGTGACCCTGCACAGAGGGTCCGGGATCTGGTGACCCTGCACAGAGGGTCCGGGATCTGGTGACCCTGCACAGAGGGTACGGGATCTGGTGACCCTGCACAGAGGGTACGGGATCTCCCACAAAAGTCTGTTAATGAACCAATTTAACTTTTATTTCCACCTGACAGTTTCATGCTGATGTTTGCTGAAGATATTTGCATTTTGAGATTTATTTAAACTGAATTCCAATTTAGAAACTACCCTGGTGCGATTTAAACCTTTGTCTGTTGAATTATTAGTCCAGTAACGGAATGCTTACTGACTGTAATCACCCCAAATCCCGCCCTCCTCCAGCCAGAAGCTACCAGCATTAATCTCTCACAGTCCCAATATTGTTTCAGTGCCAGAGCAGGGGTCTGTCCCCATGGAGATTAATGAGCGTTTTGTTCTGGGTCAGAGACGTTGAGAGGCGATGTTCACTCAGCCGCAAGGCTCAGTGACAGCCCAGCTTGGCCAGCCCAGTGCCTGAGACACATTCCTCAGCAGCTGATTTCAGTACAGCTCCCTCACTGACCAGAGAGAGAGAGAGAGAGAGTAGATTAGACAGGCGGAGAGAGAGACCGACAGAAAGAGGGAGACAAAGACTGGGCGAGCGTGACAGAGACAGAGAGAAACCCACCCACTTGCATAGAATTGAAATCAGGCCGATTGAGGCGTAGTGAGAGAGGGAGAGAGAGACATGCAGGTGGATACCCCCAGCCCCACCCCACTTGCGCTGTGTTCCTGAGCCGGAGGAGGCCATGTCATCCCTCTAGCGTGTTCACCCCCTGCCATTTACAGAGGCCTTGGCTAATCTTTGGGCAGCACGGTAGCACAACGGTTAGCACTGTGGCTTCACAGCGCCAGGGTCCCGGGTTCGATTCCCCGCTTGGGTCACTGTCTGTGCGGAGTCTGCACGTTCTCCCCGTGTGTGCGTGGGTTTCCTCCGGGTGCTCCGGTTTCCTCCCACAGTCCAAAGACGAGCAGGAATAGGTGGATTGGCCGTGATCAATTGCCCCTTAGTGACAAAAAAAGGTTAGGAGGGGTTATTGGGTTACGGGGATAGGGTGGAAGTGAGGGCTTCAGTGGGTTGGTGCAGAGTCGATGGGCCGAATGGCCTCCGTCTGCACTGTATGTTCTATGTTCTAATCTGAGGCCTAATTGCATAAACCCATTTGCTTTAGTGTTCTGGGCCAGGGTTTCGAGAACCCCAAAGTGTATCATGGAGTTCACCTGATCCACAACCTTTACTAGATTGTGGTATGGGGAGCACACGGCCCACTCTCCAGGTGTGGGACAGCAGAAATGGAAAAATATTTTTTAAAGCAAAACAATGTTTATTCTATTAACTCAAGTTAACCTTTTTAAAACATACAGTGAACATCTTAGCAACCATCAATTCAAATACACCCCCCAAAGAATACAACACTAAGTAATCCTTAGTTTCCTTTTTAACATCCACGAGACTTTTTTTAAAAACCTTTTAACAGAAGCACATCAGGTTTAAATTCACTACTGAGAACAGTTATCACACTGAATTCACCAAATGATCAAGACATAGTCTTTACATGGCAGAGAGAGCAGCAGTACACATTCTCTGGCCGGCTGCAGCTCCAACACTGAAACGAAACCAAAAAAACACAGACACACCCAAGCTTTTCTCAATGTGAAAGTAAAAAGCTGACAGACCGCCCAGCTCCACCCACTCTCTGACATCACTGCAGTAATAAACACCCATTCCTTAAAGGTTCTCTCACATGGCGTTAGTACCTCTGGTTGGTAACAATCTATCCATTTCAGATTTACAATGAACTATTGATCGAACATCAATTGCTGTCTGCGAAAGGGACATTCAAACTTCACCCCCCCTTTTGTGAGTTGCTGTTTTCTATTCTCACTGCTCAAAGGTTTGCCTCTAATGTTTAGACAATCCCCATCGACTCGCAACCCAGCGGAATGATTTTCCCATTATCTACCCGGTTAGTTCCCCTGAATATCTTCAAACCTGGGATCAAATCAGCTTCTAGATTCCAGGGAATTAAATCCTAGTTTGTGTAATCTTTCCTCGTAATTTAACCTTTGGAGTCCACCTATCGGCGCTGCGCTCCCTCCTTCACCAATATTTTCTCCAACTCGGGGGCAATTCAGCGTGGCCAATCCACCTACCCTGCTCATCTTTGGGTTGTGGGGGTGAGACCCACGCAGACACGGGGAGAATGTGCAAACTCCACACGGACAGTGACCCAGGGCCAGGATCGAACCCGGGTCCTCGCCACCTTGAGGCAGCAGTGCTACCCACTGCGCCATCGTGCTGCCCCCCGTGAGGCAGCAGTGCTACCCACTGCGCCATCGTGCTGCCCCCCGTGAGGCAGCAGTGCTACCCACTGCGCCATCGTGCTGCCCCCCCCGTGAGGCAGCAGTGCTACCCACTGAGCCACCATGCCGCATCCGTCACCAATATATCCTTCCTGGGGTGTGGTGCCCAGAGCTGCTCCAGCTGTGGGCCAAACAGGACTTTGTTTAGCTAAAGCACGAACATAGAACACACAGTGCAGAAGGAGGCCATTCAGCCCATCAAGTCTGCACCGACCCACTTAAGCCCTCATTTCCACCCTATCCCCGTACCCCAATAACCCCTCCTAACCTTTTTGGTCACTAAGGGTAATTTATCATGGCCAATCCACCTAACCCTGCACGTCTTTGGACTGTGGGAGGAAACCGGAGCACCCGGAGGAAACCCACGCACACACGGGGAGAACGTGCAGACTCCGCACAGACAGTGACCCAAGCCGGAATCGAACCTGGGACCCTGGCGCTGTGAAGCCACAGTGCTAACCACTGTGCTACCTCCTACTCCCATTCTCGAGACAGGAAAGTCAGCATTGCAGAAACTTCTTGTTTGCCCCCTGTACCTGTTTGTGGCATGTTAATGATGTGAATACCTGGATTAGCCCCTCTGTCGCTCTCCCTCACTGTGACGAAGAAAGCTGAAAGCTGATCCCTTGTTCATGGGCCGTGACTTTCCTGGAAAACTCCCCAAATTATCCCTCACCTGTTTTTCCAGAGGTGAGATATCCAGTTTCATTTTGTAAACTGGTCCCGGGAGTTGAATGGTGGAGGGGGGGGGGGGGGCTCTGTGCAGAATAAATATCCAGCACTTTGATGCCAAGCCCGTGCCTCGGAACATCCCGAACCAGGTGACACTCCAATCAATCAATCCTGCCGACGCGGAGTTCATGGTGAGCGATCACGGCAGCCTCAACATCCTGAAAACATCAAGAGATTATCCCAAATGGAAACCACACACATGCAACCATAGAATCCCTACAGCGCCAAAGGCCATTCGGCCCATCGGGTTTGCACCGGCCCTCTGAAAGAGCACCCTAACTAGGCCCAAGCGCCACACTATCCCCGCAACTGCACCCAGGGCCAAATGAGCACAGCCAACCCACCTGACCTGCACATCTTTGGACTGTTAGTCGGCAGGGCTGATTGAGCGCAGATCGGGAAGCGATTCCCAATCCTTAGCCATGCAACTTTTTCTGGATTGCGAGGGATTCCCTGGGGTTTCCCCGATTATCGGGCCGCCATTTTGAGTGGGCAGCCCTTTAGCGACGTCTCGTGGCTGGGTCCCCCTCCCACCCCACCCAGAGACCCCCATATCAAAGCTCCCCACCCCCTGCCAAGACCTCCCAGCAGAAAGACCCAGGTCTGGAAGCTAGAGAGCAGTCCAGACAGAGGCAGTGGAAAAACTCTCTGCTTTAACACTCACCTGGGCAATACACCTGCCGGCTCAGGTAGAGGAAGCAGCACCTGTACATTCCTAGAAAGAGAAAACCAGGCAGCTGGGTTTAACAACCTGTGATCTTTGAGCTGCAAACCTTCCATTCATTTCTCAGTGATACTGATTTGACTAGGCTGTGATTGACAGCTTCCACACACACCCCCCGTCAGCATTGCTCCACCTCCCTGCACACTTGAGTGACCGTCAGCTGATAAACTAACCGCAATGTTTATAAACATCAAGCTTTGATTGACAGCTCCTGGACCACATCAGAGACAGTTAAGTGCTTTCTGTTCGTTTGATTGCTGACTCCTTCAAAGTCACTGAAGCCTGAAGGGAGATGAATGGAAAACACTTAACTCTCTTTGATGTGGTATCACTTGTGGCAGCTGGTCTGGGCTGCTTCCGGACCAGGGGTCTTTCTTCCGGGTGTCCCTGGGGTGGGGGTCTCTGGTGGGGGGGGTCTGATGTGGGTGGGTGGGCAGGTCTTGCGTTGTGTAGTGGGGGGGTGGGTGGAGGGTGGCCCTCCGATGGACTTTGGGGGCAACTCCCTTAAAGAGTTACCCGCTTGGCCCACGGCAAGGTCCACCATGTCAGGTACAGGCTTGTCAAGGCCTGCACCAATAGCCTGCCACGTGATTCCCGACCTAGAGGACCAGAGAATATGGGCCATCGGGTACTCTGGTACCGGTGGCGAGCAGCAGAGAACCCAACCCATTAACTGGGTTTCTGTCTAAGGTAATAATAATAATCTCCATTGTCACAAGTAGGCTTACATTACCACTGCAACGAAGGTGCTGTGAAAATCCCAGGGTCGCCACATTCTAGCGCCTGATCGGGTACACTGAGGGAGAATTCAGAATGTCCAATAGTGGGCAGCACGGTAGCACAGCGGTTAGCACTGTGGCTTCACAGCTCCAGGGTCCCAGGTTCGATTCCCGGCTTGGGTCACTGTCTGTGTGGAGTCTGCACATCCTCCCAGTGTCTGCGTGGGTTTCCTCCGGGTGCTCCTGTTTCCTCCCACAGTCCAAAGACGTGCCGGTTAGGTGGATTGGCCGTGATAAATTGCCCTTATTGACCAAAAAGATTAGGAGGGGTTACTGGGTTACGGGGATAGGGTAGAAGTGAGAGTTTAAGTGGATCGGTGCAGACTCGATGGGCCGAATGGCCTCCTTCTGCACTGTGTTCCCTATGTTCTAACAGCACGTCTCTCGGGACTTGTAGGGGGAAACCGGAGCACCCAGAGGAAACCCACGCAGACACGGGGAGGACGTGCAGACTCCGCACAGACAGTGACCCAAGCCGGGAATCGAACCCGGGACCCTGGCGTTGTGAAGCAACAGTGCTAACCGCTGTGCTACCGTGCCATCAGGTGCTGCCTGACCTGCTGAGTATTTGCAGATGTAAAGCTCAGGTCTCCAGCATCCACAGTATTTTGCTTTTGTGTTTTTTATATAAATTTAGAGTACCCAATTAACTTTTTTCCAATGAAGGGGCAATTTAGCGCGGCCAATCCCCCTCCCCCGCACATCTTTGGGTTGTGGGGGCGAAACCCACGCAAACACGGGGAGAAGGTGCAAACTCCACACGGACAGTGACCCGGGGCTGGGATCGAACCTGGGACCTCGGCGCTGTGAGGCAGCAGTGCTAACCACTATGCCACCGTGCTGCCACGTATTTTGCTTTTGTAACTCGCATCCAGGTACCCTCCCTGGTTCTGTAACCCTATTTCCCCAACACATCCATGCTTCCACTGTGGAGCTGCCCCATCGTAGCTGCAGCCTGTTCAGGTGGCCAGTTAGGGTCTCACTCCTTCCTCGCAAATGGCTTGAGCAGGGTGCTCTTTCCCAGGGCCGCTGCAGACTCGATGGGCCGAATGGCCTCTTCTGCACTGTAAATTCCATGAGTGGAGAGGTTTAAAATGATGAAGGAGGAATAGGAGGCAGGCTGGCTGGGGCAGACAGTCTCCAGGGGCTGAACCGTCAAGGGATTCAAAGCCATTGAAACGAGATTAACGTGGAAGAGATTTCAATCAGACAGCAGCGGAAATGGGTTCACGGAGAGAGCGCGGAGACAGGGATCCGGAGAGAGCGTGGTGACAGGGATTCGGAGAGAGCGCGGTGACAGGGATTCGGAGAGAGCGCGGTGACAGGGATTCGGAGAGAGCGCGGAGACAGGGATTTGGAGAGAACGCAGAGACAGGGATTCGGAGAGAGTGTGGCGACAAGGATTCGGAGAGAGCGCGGGGACAGGGATCCGGAGAGAGCGTGGTGACAGGGATTCGGAGAGAACGCGGAGACAGGGATCCGGAGAGAGCGTGGAGACAGGGATTCGGAGAGAGCGTGGTGACAGGGATTCGGAGAGAGCGCGGAGACAGGGATCCGGAGAGAGCGTGGAGACAGGGATCCAGAGAGAGCGCGGAGACAGGGATTCGGAGAGAGCGCGGAGACAGGGATTCGGAGAGAGCGCGGAGACAGGGATTCGGAGAGAGCGCGGAGACAGGGATTCGGAGAGAACGCGGTGACAGGGATTCGGAGAGAGCGCGGAGACAGGGATTCGGAGAGAGCGCAGAGACAGGGATTCGGAGAGAGCGCGGAGACAGGGATTCGGAAAGAACGCAGAGACAGGGATTCGGAGAGAGAGCGCGGAGACAGGGATCCGGAGAGAGCGCGGAGACAGGGATTCGGAGAGAGTGTGGAGACAAGGATTCGGAGAGAACGCAGAGACAGGGATTCGGAGAGATCGCGGTGACAGGGATTCGGAGAGAGTGTGGAGACATGGATTCGGAGAGAGCGCGGAGACAAGGATTCGGAGAGAACGCAGAGACAGGGATTCGGAGAGAGCGCGGTGACAGGGATTCGGAGAGAGCGCGGAGACAAGGATTCGGAGAGAGCGTGGGGACAGGGATCCGGAGAGAGCGTGGTGACAGGGATTCGGAGAGAACGCGGAGACATAGATTCGGAGAGAGCGCGGAGACAGGGATTCGGAGAGAGCGTGGGGACAGCGATTCGGAGAGAGCGCGGAGACAGGGATTCGGAGAGAGCGCGGAGACAGCGTTTCGGAGTGTGCGCGGAGACAGGGATTCGGAGAGAGCGCGGAGACAGGGATTCGGAGAGAGCGCGGAGACAGGGATTCGGAGAGAGCGCGGAGACAGGGATTCGGAGAGAGCGCGGAGACAGGGATTCGGACAGAGCGCGGAGACAGGGATTTGGAGAGAGCGCGGTGACAGGGATTCGGAGAGAGTGTGGCGACAAGGATTCGGAGAGAGCGCGGAGACAGGGATTCAGAGAGAGCGCGGAGACAGGGATTCGGAGAGAGCGCGATGACAGCGATTCGGAGAGAGCGCGGAGACAGCGATTCGGGGATTCGGAGAGAGCGCGGAGACAGAGATTCGGAGAAAGCCCGAAGACATTGATTCGGAGAGAGTGCGGAGACAGGGATACAGAGAGAGCGCGGAGACAGGGATTCGCAGACAGCGCGGAGACAGGGATTCGGAGAGAGCGCGGAGACAGGGATTCGGAGAGAGCGCGGAGACAGGGATTCGGGGATTCGGAGAGAGCGCGGAGGCAGGGATTCTATGAGAGCGCGGTGACATGGATTCGGAGAGAGCGCGGAGACAGAGATTCGGAGAGAACGCAGAGACAGGGATTCGGAGAGAGTGTGGAGACAAGGATTCGGAGAGAGCGCGGGGACAGGGATCCGGAGAGAGCGTGGTGACATGGATTTGGAGAGAACGCGGAGACAGGGAATCGGAGAGAGCGTGGTGACAGCGATTCGGAGAGAGCGCGGAGACAGGGATCCGGAGAGAGCGCGGAGACAGGGATCCGGAGAGAGCGCGGAGACAGGGATTCGGAGAGAGCGCGGTGACAGGGATTCGGAGAGAGCGCGGAGACTGGGATTCGGAGAGAGCGCGGAGACAGGGATCCGGAGAGAGCGCGGAGACAGGGATTCGGAGAGAGTGCGGAGACAGCGATTCGGAGAGAGCGCGGGGACTGGGATTCGGAGAGAGCGCGGAGACAGCGATTCGGAGAGAGCGCGGTGACAGGGATTCGGAGAGAGCGCGGAGACAGGGATTCGGAGAGAGCGCGGAGACAGGGATTCGGAGAGAGCGCGGAGACAGGGATTCGGAGAGAGCGCGGGGACAGGGATTCGGAGAGAGCGCGGAGACAGGGATTCAGAGAGAGCGCGGAGACAGGGATTCGGAGAGAGCGCAGAGACAGGGATTCGGAGAGAGCGCGGAGACAGGGATTCGGAGAGAGCGCGGGGACAGGGATTCGGAGAGAGCGCCGAGACAGGGATTCGGAGAGAGCGCGGAGACAGGGATTCGGAGAGAGCGCAGAGACAGGGATTCGGAGAGAGCGCGGAGACAGGGATTTGGAGAGAACGCGGTGACAGGGATTCGGAGAGAGCGCGGAGACAGGGATCCGGAGAGAGCGCGGAGACAGGGATTCGGAGAGAGCGCGGAGACAGTGATTCGGAGAGAGCGCGGAGACAGGGATTCGGAGAGAGCGCAGAGACAGGGATTCGGAGAGAGCGCGGAGACAGGGATTCGGAGACAGCGCGGTGACAGGGATCCGGAGAGAGTGAGGAGACAGGGATTCGGAGAGAGTGAGGAGACAGGGATTCGGAGAGAGCGCGGAGACAGCGATTCGGAGAGAGCGCGGTGACAGGGATTCGGAGAGAGCGTGGAGACAGGGATTCGGAGAGAGCGCGGAGACAGGGATTCGGAGAGAGCGCGGAGACAGGGATTCGGAGAGAGTGCGGAGCGATTGCAAAATTGATCTGGAGTGAGCAGCTGAGGCAGAAACTGCTGTTCTTCGGAGCTGATTGAACTGCTGGAATGGAAGAACAAAGAAAAATTACAGCACAGGAACAGGCCCTTCGGCCCTCCCAGCCTGCGCCGATCCAGATCCCCTATCTAAAACTGTCGCCTATTTTGTAAGGATCTGAATCCCTCTGTTCCCCGTCCATTCATGTAAATGTCTAGATGCATCTTGAATGATGCTATCGTGCCCGCCTCTACCACCTCCGCTGGCAAAGCGTTCCAGGCACCCACCACCCTCTGCGTAAAAAACTTTCCACGCACATCTCCCTTAAACTTTTCCCCTCTCACCTTGAACTTGTGACCCCAAAGTAATTGGGTCCCCCACTCTGGGAAAAAGCTTGTTGCTATCCACCCTGTCCATACCTCTCATAATTTTGTAGACCTCAGTCAGGTCCCCCCTCAACCTCCGTCTTTCTAATGAAAACAATCCTAATCTACTCAACCTCTCTTCAGAGCTAGCACCCTCCATGATGGGAACAGGGAGGTGACGTCTCTTCAGGACAATTTGTACTCCTGCAGGGTAACTATCAACAGATACTGTGACACCGGCTAACCGGCAATCCCTGGTTTTTTACATGGAGAAGGATTCCAGCAACCTCTTTGAGTGAGGTAAACAGAATTTATATTTTCAGGGCATCAGCACACTCTGTGGCCTCCAAGACCTCCTGATCAGTGCTGGCCACAACCATCAGACATAAATTGAGGGTTTGCCAAGCGTATTTGATTTCTTAGAAACAGATTCCGAGCCAGGCTGCTTGGGATCGGGATGTGTGTACTCACGATGAAACTCACACACACTCAATCCCTCACTATCTCCCACCGCGGGCTCGCTTTCCTCCCTCGCTCATCCCCTCCCCCACTCCTCCCGCTGCATCCCTGCTCACTTTCCCCCTCTCTCACTTTCTCGCCTGGAGGGTCAGTACCGAGGAAGTGCCGCACTGTCAGAGGGTCAGTACTGAGGGAGTGCCGCACTGTCAGAGGGTCAGTACTGAGGGAGTGCCGCACTGTCAGAGGGTCAGTACTGAGGGAGTGCCGCACTGTCAGAGGGTCAGTACTGAGGGAGTGCTGCACTGTCAGAGGGTCAGTACTGAGGGAGTGCTGCACTGTCAGAGGGTCAGTACTGAGGGAGTGCCGCACTGTCAGAGGGTCAGCACTGAGGGAGTGCTGCACTGTCAGAGGGTCAGTACTGAGGGAGTGCCGCACTGTCAGAGGGTCAGTACTGAGGGAGTGCCGCACTGTCAGAGGGTCAGTACTGAGGGAGTGCTGCACTGTCAGAGGGTCAGTACTGAGGGAGTGCTGCCCTGTCAGAGGGTCAGTACTGAGGGAGTGCCGCACTGTCAGAGGGTCAGTACTGAGGGAGTGCCGCACTGTCAGAGGGTCAGTACTGAGGGAGTGCCGCACTGTCAGAGGGTCAGTACTGAGGGAGTGCTGCCCTGTCAGAGGGTCAGTACTGAGGGAGTGCCGCACTGTCAGAGGGTCAGTGCTGAGGGAGTGCTGCACTGTCAGAGGACCAGTACTGAGGGAGTGCTGCACTGTCAGAGGGTCAGTACTGAGGGAGTGCCGCACTGTCGGAGGGTCAGTACCGAGGGAGTGCTGCACTGTCAGAGGGTCAGTACCGAGGGAGTGCCGCACTGTCAGAGGGTCAGTACTGAGGGAGTGCTGCACTGTCAGAGGGTCAGTACTGAGGGAGTGCCGCACTGTCAGAGGGTCAGTACAGAGGGAGTGCTGCACTGTCAGAGGGTCAGTACTGAGGGAGTGCCGCACTGTCAGAGGGTCAGTGCTGAGGGAGTGCTGCACTGTCAGAGGACCAGTACTGAGGGAGTGCTGCACTGTCAGAGGGTCAGTACTGAGGGAGTGCCGCACTGTCGGAGGGTCAGTACCGAGGGAGTGCTGCACTGTCAGAGGGTCAGTACCGAGGGAGTGCTGCACTGTCAGAGGGTCAGTACTGAGGGAGTGCCGCACTGTCAGAGGGTCAGTACTGAGGGAGTGCCGCACTGTCAGAGGGTCAGTACTGAGGGAGCGCTGCACTGTCAGAGGGTCAGTACTGAGGGAGTGCTGCACTGTCAGAGGGTCAGTACCGAGGGAGTGCTGCACTGTCAGAGGGTCAGTACTGAGGGAGTGCCGCACTGTCAGAGGGTCAGTACTGAGGGAGTGCCGCACTGTCAGAGGGTCAGTACTGAGGGAGCGCTGCACTGTCAGAGGGTCAGTACTGAGGGAGTGCCGCACTGTCAGAGGGTCAGTGCTGAGGGAGTGCCGCACTGTCAGAGGGTCAGGGCTGAGGGAGTGCTGCACTGTCAGAGGGTCAGTACTGAGGGAGCGCTGTGCTGTCAGAGGGTCAGTACTGAGGGAGTGCCGCACTGTCAGAGGGTCAGTACTGAGGGAGTGCCGCACTGTCAGAGAGTCAGTACTGAGGGAGTGCTGCACTGTCAGAGGGTCAGTACTGAGGGAGTGCCGCACTGTCAGAGGGTCAGTACTGAGGGAGTGCCGCACTGTCAGAGGGTCAGTGCTGAGGGAGTGCCGCACTGTCAGCGGGTCAGTACTGAGGGAGCGCTGCACTGTCAGAGGGTCAGTACTGAGGGAGTGCCGCACTGTCAGAGGATCAGTACTGAGGGAGTGCCGCACTGTCAGAGGGTCAGTACTGGGGGAGTGCCGCACTGTCAGAGGGTCAGTACTGAGGGAGTGCCTTGATCTACGCGAGGCCTTTCACAGTCGACAAGCCAGTCAAGAGTCATCCTCCTGCCTCCCGCTGTTGGTAATGGAGTATGTCTGGGCTAGGTGGGTGAGAGTTACTGGGTCAATGAGAACGTTGGTTGGGGAGTGTGGTGTTGTGGGGCCAGTTTGTGGGGGGGGGGGGCAGTTTGTGGGGGGGCAGTTTGTGGGGGGGGGGGGCAGTTTGTGGGGGGGGGCAGTTTGTGGGGGGGGGGCAGTTTGTGGGGGGGGGCAGTTTGTGGGGGAGGCAGTTTGTGGGGGGGCAGTTTGTGGGGGGGGCAGTTTGTGGGGGGGGGCAGTTTGTGGGGGGGGGGTAGTTTGTGGGAGAGGCAGTTTGTGTGGGGGGGCAGTTTGTGTGGGGGGGCAGTTTGTGTGGGGGGCAGTTTGTGTGGGGGGGCAGTTTGTGTGGGGGGGCAGTTTGTGGGGTGGGGGGAGTTTGTGGGGGGAGGGCAGTTTGTGGGGGGAGGGCAGTTTGTGGGGGGAGGGCAGTTTGTGGGGGGGGCAGTTTGTGGGGGGGCAGTTTGTGGGGGGGGCAGTTTGTGGGGGGGGCAGTTTGTGGGGGGGGGCAGTTTGCGGGGGGGGTGCAGTTTGTGGGGGGGGGTGCAGTTTGCGGGGGGGGGTGCAGTTTGTGGGGGGGGTCAGTTTGTGGGGGGGGGTGCAGTTTGTGAGGGGGGGCAGTTTGTGGGGGGGGGGCAGTTTGTGGGGGGGGGGCAGTTTGTGGGGGGGGGGCAGTTTGTGGGGGGGGGGGGGGAGGGTTGCTTAAGAACACACAGCCTGACCCAGGGGGATTATGTCCATGTCTGTGTCTCAGTAAACAAGCTGTGAGGCTCAGCTCTGGGCCTAGCTTCTGACAATCAGAGGTCCAATTCCAGCCTCGGAGTCAACAAGCTGGGTGGGTGGGCCCAGGACGGGCCCAGGGCCGCCTTAAGGTGGAACCCGCGTCACAGTCTTACAGAGAAGGACTTGCCAGGAAAACAGGCCCAGAACAGGTCTAACGGCTCAGTCCACACCCAGCTCAGAGTCTCAGTAACAGCCTCCGATTAGGGAGGGATTTACCAGTCCACTATCCAGGAACATCGACACTAATAAATCAGGCACTCAAAGACAACTCACAGCAAAATATCTTATACAATACATTCAGAGTACCCAATAATTTTTTCTTTTCTTTTCCAATTTCCAATTTAGCGCGGCCAATCCACCTACCCTGCACATCTTTGGGTTGTGGGGGTGAGACCCACGCAGACACGGGGAGAATGTGCAAACTCCACACGGACAGTGACCCAGAGCCGGGATCGAACCCGGATCCTCGACGCCATGAGGCAGCAGTGCTAACCACTGCGTCCCCGTGCGGCAGCAGCGCTAACCAATTCCCCCCCCTTGAGGCAGCAGCGCTAACCACTGTGCCCCCGTGAGGCAGCAGCGCTAACCACTGCGCCCCCATGAGGCAGCAGTGCTAGCCACTGCAACCCCGTGTTGCCCCCCGTGAGGCGAGGCAGCAGTGCTAACCACTGCGCCCCCATGCTGCCCCCATGAGGCGAGGTAGCAGTGCTAACCACTGCGCCCCCGTGAGGCAGCAGCGCTAACCACTGCGCCCCCGTGAGGCAGCAGCGCTAACCACTGCGCCCCCGTGAGGCAGCAGCGCTAACCACTGCGCCCCCATGCTGCCCCCATGAGGCGAGGTAGCAGTGCTAACCACTGCGCCCCTGTGAGGCAGCAGTGCTAACCACTGCGCCCCATGCTGCCCCCCCGCCATGAGGTAGCAGTGCTAATCACCTCCGTTTGGGCTATTGTTAATGCTTTTATCCAACTATCAAAATTATTTTGTTTGATTCTTTCAAATTCTTCATACATCTGACCTGGTTCTTGCCTAATATTTATGTTTTTAAAATATACTTTAGTTCAAAAACAAAGTTACATTCACACAGGAATTTACTTGCAACAGTATGAAAAATATTTTCTCCTATTTTTTCCACCAACCCATAAGAACCCCCTATTCCTCACTCCGATCCTCACTCCGATCCTCACTCCGATCCCCGTTCCTCACTCCGATCCTCACTCCGATCCTCACTCCGATCCCCGTTCCTCACTCCGATCCCCGTTCCTCACTCCGATCCTCACTCCGATCCCCGATCCTCACTCCGATCCCCGTTCCTCACTCCGATCCCCGTTCCTCACTCCGATCCTCACTCCGATCCCCGTTCCTCACTCCGATCCCCGTTCCTCACTCCGATCCCCGTTCCTCACTCCGATCCCCGTTCCTCACTCCGATCCTCACTCCGATCCCCGTTCCTCACTCCGATCCTCGTTCCTCACTCCGATCCCCGTTCCTCACTCCGATCCCCGTTCCTCACTCCGATCCCCGTTCCTCACTCCAATCCCCGTTCCTCACTCCGATCCTCGTTCCTCACTCCGATCCCCGTTCCTCACTCCGATCCCCGTTCCTCACTCCGATCCCCGTTCCTCACACCGATCCCCGTTCCTCACTCCGATCCCCGTTCCTCACTCCGATCCCCGTTCCTCACTCCGATCCCCGTTCCTCACTCCGATCCCCGTTCCTCACTCCGATCCCCGTTCCTCACTCCGATCCTCACTCCGATCCCCGATCCTCACTCCGATCCCCGTTCCTCACTCCGATCCCCGTTCCTCACTCCGATCCTCACTCCGATCCCCGTTCCTCACTCCGATCCCCGTTCCTCGTTCCTCACTCCGATCCCCGTTCCTCACTCCGATCCTCGTTCCTCACTCCGATCCCCGTTCCTCACTCCGATCCCCGTTCCTCACTCCGATCCTCACTCCGATCCCCGTTCCTCACTCCGATCCCCGTTCCTCACTCCGATCCTCACTCCGATCCCCGTTCCTCACTCCGATCCCCGTTCCTCACTCCGATCCCCGTTCCTCACTCCGATCCCCGTTCCTCACTCCGATCCCCGTTCCTCACTCCGACACCCGTTCCTCACTCCGATCCCCGTTCCTCACTCCGATCCCCGTTCCTCACTCCGATCCCCGTTCCTCACTCCGATCCTCACTCCGATCCCCGTTCCTCACTCCGATCCCCGTTCCTCACTCCGATCCCCGTTCCTCACTCCGATCCCCGTTCCTCACTCCGATCCCCGTTCCTCACTCCGATCCCCGTTCCTCACTCAGATCCCCGTTCCTCACTCCGATCCCCGTTCCTCACTCCGATCCCCGTTCCTCACTCCGATCCCCGTTCCTCACACCGATCCCCGTTCCTCACTCCGATCCCCGTTCCTCACTCCGATCCCCGTTCCTCACTCCGATCCCCGTTCCTCACTCCGATCCCCGTTCCTCACTCCGATCCCCGTTCCTCACTCCGATCCCCGTTCCTCACTCCGATCCTCGTTCCTCACTCCGATCCCCGTTCCTCACTCCGATCCCCGTTCCTCACTCCGATCCCCGTTCCTCACTCCGATCCCCGTTCCTCACTCCGATCCCCGTTCCTCACTCCGATCCCCGTTCCTCACTCCGATCCTCGTACCTCACTCCGATCCCCGTTCCTCACTCCGATCCCCGTTCCTCACTCCGATCCCCGTTCCTCACACCGATCCCCGTTCCTCACTCCGATCCCCGTTCCTCACACCGATCCCCGTTCCTCACTCCGATCCCCGTTCCTCACTCCGATCCTCGTTCCTCACTCCGATCCCCGTTCCTCACTCCGATCCCCGTTCCTCACTCCGATCCCCGTTCCTCACTCCGATCCCCGTTCCTCACTCCGATCCCCGTTCCTCACACCGATCCCCGTTCCTCACTCCGATCCCCGTTCCTCACTCCGACCCCCGTTCCTCACTCCGATCCCCGTTCCTCACTCCGATCCCCGTTCCTCACTCCGATCCTCGTTCCTCACTCCGATCCCCGTTCCTCACTCCGATCCCCGTTCCTCACTCCGATCCCCGTTCCTCACTCCGATCCCCGTTCCTCACACCGATCCCCGTTCCTCACTCCGATCCCCGTTCCTCACTCCGATCCCCGTTCCTCACTCCGATCCTCACTCCGATCCCCGTTCCTCACTCCGATCCCCGTTCCTCACTCCGATCCCCCGTTCCTCACTCCGATCCCCGTTCCTCACTCCGATCCCCGTTCCTCACTCCGATCCCCGTTCCTCACTCCGATCCCCGTTCCTCACTCCGATCCCCCGTTCCTCACTCCGATCCCCGTTCCTCACTCCGATCCCCGTTCCTCACTCCGATCCTCGTTCCTCACTCCGATCCCCGTTCCTCACTCCGATCCCCGTTCCTCACTCCGATCCCCGTTCCTCACTCCGATCCCCGTTCCTCACTCCGATCCCCGTTCCTCACTCCGATCCCCGTTCCTCACTCCGATCCCCGTTCCTCACTCCGATCCCCGTTCCTCACTCCGACCCCCGTTCCTCACTCCGATCCCCGTTCCTCACTCCGATCCCCGTTCCTCACTCCGATCCCCGTTCCTCACACCGATCCCCGTTCCTCACTCCGATCCCCGTTCCTCACTCCGATCCCCGTTCCTCACTCCGATCCCCGTTCCTCACTCCGATCCCCGTTCCTCACTCCGATCCTCACTCCGATCCCCGTTCCTCACTCCGATCCCCGTTCCTCACTCCGATCCCCGTTCCTCACTCCGATCCCCCGTTCCTCACTCCGATCCCCGTTCCTCACTCCGATCCCCGTACCTCACTCCGATCCCCGTTCCTCACTCCGATCCCCGTTCCTCACTCCGATCCCCGTTCCTCACTCCGATCCCCGTTCCTCACTCCGGTCCCCGTTCCTCACTCCGATCCCCGTTCCTCACTCCGATCCTCACTCCGATCCCCGTTCCTCACTCCGATCCCCGTTCCTCACTCCGATCCCCGTTCCTCACTCCGACCCCCGTTCCTCACTCCGACCCCCGTTCCTCACTCCGATCCCCGTTCCTCACTCCGATCCCCGTTCCTCACTCCGATCCTCACTCCGATCCCCGTTCCTCACTCCGATCCCCGTTCCTCACTCCGATCCCCGTTCCTCACTCCGATCCTCGTTCCTCACTCCGATCCCCGTTCCTCACTCCGATCCCCGTTCCTCACTCCGATACCCGTTCCTCACTCCGATCCCCGTTCCTCACTCCGATCCCCGTTCCTCACTCCGATCCCCGTTCCTCACTCCGATACCCGTTCCTCACTCCGATCCCCGTTCCTCACTCCGATCCCCGTTCCTCACTCCGATCCTCGTTCCTCACTCCGATCCTCGTTCCTCACTCCGATCCCCGTTCCTCACTCCGATACCCGTTCCTCACTCCGATCCCCGTTCCTCACTCCGATCCCCGTTCCTCACTCCGATCCCCGTTCCTCACTCCGATACCCGTTCCTCACTCCGATCCCCGTTCCTCACTCCGATCCCCGTTCCTCACTCCGATCCTCACTCCGATCCCCGTTCCTCACTCCGATCCCCGTTCCTCACTCCGATCCCCGTTCCTCACTCCGTTCCTCACTCCGATCCCCGTTCCTCACTCCGATCCCCGTTCCTCACTCCGATCCCCGTTCCTCACTCCGATCCCCGTTCCTCACTCCGTTCCTCACTCCGATCCCCGTTCCTCACTCCGATCCCCGTTCCTCACTCCGATCCCCGTTCCTCACTCCGTTCCTCACTCCGATCCCCGTTCCTCACTCCGATCCCCGTTCCTCACTCCGTTCCTCACTCCGATCCCCGTTCCTCACTCCGATCCTCACTCCGATCCCCGTTCCTCACTCCGATCCCCGTTCCTCACTCCGATCCTCACTCCGATCCCCGTTCCTCACTCCGATCCCCGTTCCTCACTCCGATCCCCGTTCCTCACTCCGATCCCCGTTCCTCACTCCGATCCCCGTTCCTCACTCCGATCCCCGTTCCTCACTCCGATCCCCGTTCCTCACTCCGATCCCCGTTCCTCACTCCGATCCCCGTTCCTCACTCCGATCCCCGTTCCTCACTCCGATCCCCGTTCCTCACACCGATCCCCGTTCCTCACTCCGATCCCCGTTCCTCACTCCGATCCCCGTTCCTCACTCCGATCCCCGTTCCTCACTCCGATCCCCGTTCCTCACTCAGATCCCCGTTCCACACTCCGATCCCCGTTCCTCACTCCGATCCCCGTTCCTCACTCCGATCCTCGTTCCTCACTCCGATCCCCGTTCCTCACTCCGATCCCCGTTCCTCACTCCGATCCTCACTCCGATCCCCGTTCCTCACTCCGATCCCCGTTCCTCACTCCGATCCCCGTTCCTCACTCCGATCCCCGTTCCTCACTCCGATCCCCGTTCCTCACTCCGACCCCCGTTCCTCACTCAGATCCCCGTTCCTCACTCCGATCCCCGTTCCTCACTCCGATCCCCGTTCCTCACTCCGATACCCGTTCCTCACTCCGATCCCCGTTCCTCACTCCGATCCCCGTTCCTCACTCCGATCCTCGTTCCTCACTCCGATCCTCGTTCCTCACTCCGATCCCCGTTCCTCACTCCGATACCCGTTCCTCACTCCGATCCCCGTTCCTCACACCGATCCCCGTTCCTCACTCCGATCCCCGTTCCTCACTCCGATCCCCGTTCCTCACTCCGATCCCCGTTCCTCACTCCGATCCCCGTTCCTCACTCCGATCCCCGTTCCTCACTCCGATCCCCGTTCCACACTCCGATCCCCGTTCCTCACTCCGATCCCCGTTCCTCACTCCGATCCCCGTTCCTCACTCCGATCCCCGTTCCTCACTCCGATCCTCACTCCGATCCCCGTTCCTCACTCCGATCCCCGTTCCTCACTCCGATCCCCGTTCCTCACTCCGATCCCCGTTCCTCACTCCGATCCCCGTTCCTCACTCCGACCCCCGTTCCTCACTCAGATCCCCGTTCCTCACTCCGATCCCCGTTCCTCACTCCGATCCCCGTTCCTCACTCCGATCCCCTTTCCTCACTCCGATCCCCGTTCCTCACTCAGATCCCCGTTCCTCACTCCGATCCCCGATCCTCACTCCGATCCCCGTTCCTCACTCCGATCCCCGTTCCTCACTCCGATCCCCGTTCCTCACTCCGATCCCCGTTCCTCACTCCGATCCCCGTTCCTCACTCTGATCCCCGTTCCTCACTCCGATTCCCGTTCCTCACTCCGATCCCCGTTCCTCACTCCGATCCCCGTTCCTCACTCCGATCCCCGTTCCTCACTCCGATCCCCGTTCCTCACTCCGATCCCCTTTCCTCACTCCGATCCCCGTTCCTCACTCCGATCCCCGTTCCTCACTCTGATCCCCGTTCCTCACTCCGATCCCCGTTCCTCACTCCGATCCCCGTTCCTCACTCCGATCCCCGTTCCTCACTCCGATCCCCGTTCCTCACTCCGATCCTCGTTCCTCACTCCGATCCCCGTTCCTCACTCCGATCCCCGTTCCTCACTCCGATCCTCACTCCGATCCCCGTTCCTCACTCCGATCCCCGTTCCTCACTCCGATCCTCACTCCGATCCCCGTTCCTCACTCCGATCCCCGTTCCTCACTCCGATCCTCGTTCCTCACTCCGATCCCTATTCCTCACTCCGATCCCCGTTCCTCACTCCGATCCCCGTTCCTCACTCCGATCCTCACTCCGATCCCCGTTCCTCACTCCGACCCCTGTTCCTCACTCCGATCCCCGTTCCTCACTCCGATCCTCACTCCGATACCGTTCCTCACTCCGATCCCCGTTCCTCACTCCGATCCCCGTTCCTCACTCCGATCCCCGTTCCTCACTCCGATCCCCGTTCCTCACTCCGATACCCGTTCCTCACTCCGATCCCCGTTCCTCACTCCGATCCCCGTTCCTCACTCCGATCCCCGTTCCTCACTCCGATACCCGTTCCTCACTCCGATCCCCGTTCCTCACTCCGATCCCCATTCCTCACTCCGATCCCCGTTCCTCACTCCGATCCCCGTTCCTCACTCCGATCCCCGTTCCTCACTCCGATCCCCGTACCTCACTCCGATCCCCGTTCCTCACTCCGATCCCCGTTCCTCACTCCGATCCCCGTTCCTCACTCAGATCCCCGTTCCACACTCCGATCCCCGTTCCTCACTCCGATCCTCACTCCGATACCGTTCCTCACTCCGATCCCCGTTCCTCACTCCGATCCCCGTTCCTCACTCCGATCCCCGTTCCTCACTCCGATCCCCGTTCCTCACTCCGATCCCCGTTCCTCACTCCGACCCCCGTTCCTCACTCAGATCCCCGTTCCTCACTCCGATCCCCGTTCCTCACTCCGATCCCCGTTCCTCACTCCGATACCCGTTCCTCACTCCGATCCCCGTTCCTCACTCCGATCCCCGTTCCTCACTCCGATCCTCGTTCCTCACTCCGATCCTCGTTCCTCACTCCGATCCCCGTTCCTCACTCCGATACCCGTTCCTCACTCCGATCCCCGTTCCTCACACCGATCCCCGTTCCTCACTCCGATCCCCGTTCCTCACTCCGATCCCCGTTCCTCACTCCGATCCCCGTTCCTCACTCCGATCCCCGTTCCTCACTCCGATCCCCGTTCCTCACTCCGATCCCCGTTCCTCACTCCGATCCCCGTTCCACACTCCGATCCCCGTTCCTCACTCCGATCCCCGTTCCTCACTCCGATCCTCGTTCCTCACTCCGATCCCCGTTCCTCACTCCGATCCCCGTTCCTCACTCCGATCCTCACTCCGATCCCCGTTCCTCACTCCGATCCCCGTTCCTCACTCCGATCCCCGTTCCTCACTCCGATCCCCGTTCCTCACTCCGATCCCCGTTCCTCACTCCGACCCCCGTTCCTCACTCAGATCCCCGTTCCTCACTCCGATCCCCGTTCCTCACTCCGATCCCCGTTCCTCACTCCGATCCCCTTTCCTCACTCCGATCCCCGTTCCTCACTCAGATCCCCGTTCCTCACTCCGATCCCCGATCCTCACTCCGATCCCCGTTCCTCACTCCGATCCCCGTTCCTCACTCCGATCCCCGTTCCTCACTCCGATCCCCGTTCCTCACTCCGATCCCCGTTCCTCACTCTGATCCCCGTTCCTCACTCCGATCCCCGTTCCTCACTCCGATCCCCGTTCCTCACTCCGATCCCCGTTCCTCACTCCGATCCCCGTTCCTCACTCCGATCCCCTTTCCTCACTCCGATCCCCGTTCCTCACTCCGATCCCCGTTCCTCACTCTGATCCCCGTTCCTCACTCCGATCCCCGTTCCTCACTCCGATCCCCGTTCCTCACTCCGATCCCCGTTCCTCACTCCGATCCTCGTTCCTCACTCCGATCCCCGTTCCTCACTCCGATCCCCGTTCCTCACTCCGATCCTCACTCCGATCCCCGTTCCTCACTCCGATCCCCGTTCCTCACTCCGATCCTCGTTCCTCACTCCGATCCCTATTCCTCACTCCGATCCCCGTTCCTCACTCCGATCCCCGTTCCTCACTCCGATCCTCACTCCGATCCCCGTTCCTCACTCCGACCCCTGTTCCTCACTCCGATCCCCGTTCCTCACTCCGATCCTCACTCCGATACCGTTCCTCACTCCGATCCCCGTTCCTCACTCCGATCCCTGTTCCTCACTCCGATCCCCGTTCCTCACTCCGATCCCCGTTCCTCACTCCGATACCCGTTCCTCACTCCGATCCCCGTTCCTCACTCCGATCCCCGTTCCTCACTCCGATCCCCGTTCCTCACTCCGATACCCGTTCCTCACTCCGATCCCCGTTCCTCACTCCGATCCCCGTTCCTCACTCCGATCCCCGTTCCTCACTCCGATCCCCGTTCCTCACTCCGATCCCCGTTCCTCACTCCGATCCCCGTACCTCACTCCGATCCCCGTTCCTCACTCCGATCCCCGTTCCTCACTCCGATCCCCGTTCCTCACTCCGACCCCTGTTCCTCACTCCGATCCCCGTTCCTCACTCCGACCCCTGTTCCTCACTCCGATCCCCGTTCCTCACTCCGATCCTCGTTCCTCACTCCGATCCCCGTTCCTCACTCCGATCCCCGTACCTCACTCCGATCCTCACTCCGATCCCCGTTCCTCACTCCGATCCCCGTTCCTCACTCCGATACCCGTTCCTCACTCCGATCCCCGTTCCTCACTCAGATCCCCGTTCCTCACTCCGATCCCCGTTCCTCACTCCGATCCCCGTTCCTCACTCCGATCCCCGTTCCTCACTCCGATCCCCGTTCCTCACTCCGATCCCCGTTCCTCACTCCGATCCCCGTTCCTCACTCCGATCCCCGTACCTCACTCCGATCCCCGTTCCTCACTCCGATCCCCGTTCCTCACTCCGATCCCCGTTCCTCACTCCGACCCCTGTTCCTCACTCCGATCCCCGTTCCTCACTCCGACCCCTGTTCCTCACTCCGATCCCCGTTCCTCACTCCGATCCTCACTCCGATACCGTTCCTCACTCCGATCCCCGTACCTCACTCCGATCCCCGTTCCTCACTCCGATCCTCACTCCGACCCCCGTACCTCACTCCGATCCCCATTCCTCACTCCGATCCTCACTCCGACCCCCGTACCTCACTCCGATCCCCGTTCCTCACTCCGATCCCCGTTCCTCACTCCGATCCCCGTTCCTCACTCCGATCCCCGTTCCTCACTCCGATCCCCGTTCCTCACTCCGATCCCCGTTCCTCACTCCGATCCCCGTTCCTCACTCCGATCCCCGTTCCTCACTCCGATCCCCGTTCCTCACTCCGATCCCCGTTTCTCACTCCGATCCCCGTTCCTCACTCCGATCCCCGTTCCTCACTCCGATCCCCGTTCCTCACTCCGATCCCCGTTCCTCACTCCGATCCCCATTCCTCACTCCGATCCTCACTCCGACCCCCGTACCTCACTCCGATCCCCGTTCCTCACTCCGATCCCCGTTCCTCACTCCGATCCCCGTTCCTCACTCCGATCCCCGTTCCTCACTCCGATCCCCGTTCCTCACTCCGATCCCCGTTCCTCACTCCGATCCCCGTTCCTCACTCCGATCCCTATTCCTCACTCCGATCCCCGTTCCTCACACCGATCCCCGTTCCTCACTCCGATCCCCGTTCCTCACTCCGACACCCGTTCCTCACTCCGATCCCCGTTCCTCACTCCGATCCCCGTTCCTCACTCCGACACCCGTTCCTCACTCCGATCCCCGTTCCTCACTCCGATCCCCGTTCCTCACTCCGACACCCGTTCCTCACACCGATCCCCGTTCCTCACTCCGATCCCCGTTCCTCACTCCGACACCCGTTCCTCACTCCGATCCCCGTTCCTCACTCCGATCCCCGTTCCTCACTCCGATCCCTATTCCTCACTCCGATCCCCGTTCCTCACACCGATCCCCGTTCCTCACTCCGATCCCCGTTCCTCACTCCGACACCCGTTCCTCACTCCGATCCCCGTTCCTCACTCCGATCCCCGTTCCTCACTCCGATCCCCGTTCCTCACTCCTACCCCCGTTCCTCACTCCGATCCCCGTTCCTCACTCCGATCCCCGTTCCTCACTCCGATCCCCGTTCCTCACTCCGATACCCGTTCCTCACTCCGATCCCCATTTCTCACTCCGGTCCCGAAACTCCCTCCTCACCCTTTGCTGATGAAAGTTTCTTTGAACAGGGACAGAAATAGTTTCCATCTGACAAAGAACTGTTTTGTCCCGATCACCCGAGTGCATATTTAATTTTCTCTCCTGTCAAAAATTCAACCAGATCTCACAGCCGTGCCAAAACCCCGGCTGGCAACGTAGATTTCCACCTGCAAAGGCTTGTCGCCTTGCAGTCGGCGAGGCGAAAGCTACCATCTCAGCCCATCCCCACTCACCTCCTCCTCCCCCCCCCCACCAAACAGCTCCGGCAATTTGGAAACCCCAAAGGGTTGGGTGTTTTAAAAGAAATTAAGGCAGATAAGTCTCCTGGGCTGGATGGGATTTACCCAGAATACTGAGGGGAGCAAGGGAGGAAATTGCTGGGGCCTTGACTGACATCTTTGTATCCTCATTGGCTACAGGCGAGAGCCCAGAGGACTGGAGAATAGCTAATGTGGTACCGCTGCTTAAGAAAGGTAGCAGTGATAATCCTGGAAACTATAGGCCGGTGAGCCTCACGTGGATAGTAGGTAAATTATTGGAGAGAATTCTCAGAGACAGGATTTACACCCATTTGGCAATAAATGGACTCATTAGCGATAGACAGCATGGTTTTGTGAAGGGGAGGTCGTGCCTCACTAACATTTAAAAACAATTTAGATTACCCAATTCATTTTTTCCAATTAAGGGGCAATTTAGCGCGGCCAATCCACCCAACCTGCACATCTTTGGGTTATGGGGGCGAAACCCACGCAAACACAGGGAGAATGTGCAAACTCCACACGGACAGTGACCCAGAGCCGGGATCGAACCTGGGACCTCTGCGCCGTGAGGCAGCAGGGCTAACCACTTCACCACCGTGCTGCCCCGTGCCTCACTAACTTGGTCGAGTTTTTTGAGGAGGTGACAAAGATGATTGATGAGGAGAGGACGGTGGATGTTGTTTACATGGACTTCAGTAAAGCCTTTGACAAGGTGCCTCATGGCAGACTGGTACAAAAGGTGAAGTCACACGGGATCAGAGGTGAGGTGGTAAGATGGTTACAGAACTGGCTCGGTTCCAGAAGGCCAAGGGTAGCAGTAGACGGGTGTTTTTCTGAATGGAAGCTTGTGACTAGCGGTGTTCCACAGGGATCGGTGCTGGGACCTCTGTTGTTTGTACATAAACGATTTGGAGGAAAATGTAGCCGGTCTGATTAGTAAGTTCACGGATGACACCGAGGTTGGTGGAGTGGCAGACAGTGCTGAGGATTGTCAGAGGATACAGCAGGACATAGATAGGTTGGAGACTTGGGCAGAGAAATGGCAAATGGAGTTTAATCCGGACAAATGTGAGGTAATGCATTTCAGTAGGTCTAACATAGAGGGGAAATATACCGTAAATAATAAAACTCTTAGGAATATAGAGAGTCAGAGAGATCTGGGCGTGCAGGTCCACAGATATTTGAAGGTGGCAACGCAAGTGGACAAGGTAGTCAAGAAAGCAGACGGAATGCTTGCCTTCATTGGACGGGGCATCGAGTATAAAAACTGGCAAGTCATGCTACAGTTGTATTGAACCTTGGCAAGGCCGCACTTGGAATATTGCGCACAATTCTGATCGCCACACTACCAGAAGGATGTGGAGGCTTTGGAGAGGGTGCAGAGGAGGTTTACCAGGATGCTGCCTGGTATGGAGGGTGTTAGCTGTGTGGAGAGGCTGAATAGATGGGACTGTTTTCATTAAAAAGGGAGGTTGAGGGGCGATCTGATAGAGGTCGACACGATTATGAGGGGCGTGGATAGAGTGGATGGGCAGGCACTCTTTCCCAGGGTGGAGGGGTCAGTCACCAGGGGGCAGAGGTTTAAGGTCCCTGGGCCAAAGTTTAGAGGAGATGTGCGAGGCAGATTTTATTTACACAGAGGGTGGTGGGTGCCTGGAACGCGTTGCCAGGGGAGGTTGTGGAAGCAGATACATTAACGGCGTTAGAAAGGCATCTTGGAAAACACATGGATAGGATGGGTAGTTCACCTGACCCACGACTTTTAATAGATTGTGGTTATGGGGAGCACACGGCCCACTCTACAGGTGTGATGCATCAATGTTTATTTATGAAACCAGTTAACATCTTAACAAATATCAACACCAATCCTCCCACAGATACAATATTCCATAAGTAAACCTTAATCTTTCTTGATTAACATTCATGACCCTTTTTAAACACAGAGATCAGGTTTAAATTCTCCACTGAGAGCAGTCAGCACTTTGAAATCACCCAATTGATTTGGAGACTGTCTTTAGTTTGCAGAGAGAGATCCTTATACAGCTCCTTGCTTTGCCTGCAGCTGTCCAGCTCTCAAAACGAAATGAACCACACCCTGTAACAAACAGCCTAAAATGAAAGGAAAGCAGACAGACAGCCCAGCTCCACCCACTCTCTGACATCACTGATAAACAGCCATTTCTTAAAGGTACATCCACTACAGATATTTTTATAAACACCCATTGATTAAAGGTACTCTCACATGACAGTATCATGACCGGTACAGGCTTGGAGGGCCGAAGGGCCTGTTCCTGTGATGTTCTTTGTTCTTATTGGCACCAAAGGGCACGATGCCTGCTCGACTCCCACTATCTTCGATAATGTGCCGAACACTGCAGCCCAGAAACCCCTCGGCTTCGAGCACTCCCAGAAACGATGTGACTGGTTTGCCACCAGTCCCCTCCCGCACTTTTCACCTTCTTCCTCCAGTCCTGGGAAAAGCCTGCTCATCGGGTCCCTCGCCATGGGAACCCTGTGCGCTACCTTGAACTGAATGAGGCTCATATTGGATATTTTCTGTATGTTTCTGTCTATGAGCTTCTGGCACAAGTTCCTAGGCACTTGATGGCGTTTCTCACCTTGTCATAATCGCCAAATACCTCCTCTGACAATGATGCAAACACTTCACTGGCTATACCTGCTCGTTTCGATCGAACCAACCATACCCACGTGGTTTTTGGCCAATTCAATTGTTTAACTACTTTCTCAAATTAGATTTTTTTTTCCCCCTATGTTTATTTTTTTATAAATTTAGAGTACCCAATTCTTTTTTTCCAATTAAGGGGCAATTTAGCGCGGCCAATCCACCCTACCCGGCACATCTTTGGGTTGTGGGGGTGAGACCCACGCAGACACGGGGAGAATGTGCAAACTCCACACGGACAGTGACCCAGAGGCGGGATCGAACCTGGGGCCTCGGCGCCGTGAGGCAGCAGAGCTAACCACTGTGCCACCGGGCTGCCCTCAAATTAGATTTTTTTAAACTGCTTCCACAACTTTCTAGTTACACCTCGGCAGTGCTGGAACATATTTAAACATGCGCCCTCCAGGATTTGGATGCGTAACTCCTTCCTCTGAACTTTCCTCAACTTCAGCCTGTGGTTGATATTCGCTGCGCCTTTCCAATACCCTCTCCTTCGGCTCTATTTTCTGAAGTTCAAATTCTCTCTCTCGACTCTTTCCCTTTGCTTCTGCTCATTCAAGCTTCGCGTGGCAATTGCTTCATTTCATAGAATTTACAGTGCAGAAGGAGGACATTCGGCCCATCGAGTCTGCACCGGCCCTGGGAAAGAGCACCCTACCCAAGGTCAACACCTACACCCTATCCCCATAACCCAGTAACCCCACCCAACACTAAGGGCAAATTTGGACACTAAGGGCAATTTATCATGGCCAATCCACCTGACCTGCACATCTTTGGACTGTGGGAGGAAACCGGAGCACCCGGAGGAAACCCACGCAGACACGGGGAGAACGTGCAGACTCCGCACAGACAGTGACCCAAGCGGGGAATCGAACCTGGGACCCTGGAGCTGTGAAGCAATTGTGCTATCCACTGGATTGTAACTGGAGTTTAGCTCATTTTCCACAGATCCATGCCACGATCCAGGCTGTAATTTGGGCATTCCCTCCTCACCCCTGCCGATAAATCCAACTGCAACTTGGCCGCCAATTCCAAACGTTCCAGAGTTATTTGGTGAACAACCAGGAAACTCTTATCCTTGAAAGAGCCATCATCACGTCACTCCCTGTTAAACTGTCAGAGTGCAAGGGTCCATCCTGTTGACTCCCTCGTTTCCTCTTTCTTTATTTTTGCCCTCATCATTTTTGATCCAAGGATAGTTAATGGACATGCATTGTTAAGTCAAGCAGCAGAGACAAGGAGGAGTTCAGAAGGTTGCAACGTAGTACAAGGTGCTAGTTTTCGAGCAGCAGAGCTCAGACTTTGTGGCACCCGAGAGATGGAGTGGGACTGGGTACGATTTGTTGGCTGGTGGACAATGAATTGGCCAAAAGGCCGTATTCTGACCGGTAACAGGCGGTGGTTGAGTCCTACCCGGGTGGGATGATATCCAGAGACCTAAAGAAAGCAGAGTTGAGTCCTGAACGCTCAAGGAAGAAGGAGCTGTCAGTGCCTTGTGTCTCTGCGTGTGTCTGTCTCTCCGCGTGTGTGTGTGTCTCTCCGCGTGTGTGTCTGTCTCTCCGCGTGTCTGTCTCTCCGCGTGTGTGTCTGTCTCTCCGCGTGTGTCTGTCTCTCCGCGTGTGTCTGTCTCTCCGCGTGTGTCTGTCTCTCCGCGTGTGTGTCTGTCTCTCCGCGTGTGTGTGTGTCTCTCCGCGTGTGTGTCTGTCTCTCCGCGTGTGTGTCTGTCTCTCCGCGTGTGTGTCTGTCTCTCCGCGTGTGTGTCTGTCTCTCCGCGGGCCTCTGTCTCCCGCCGCGTCTGTCTCCCCGCGTGCGTCTGTCTCCCCGCGTGCGTCTGTCTCCCCGCGTGCGTCTGTCTCCCCGCGTGCGTCTGTCTCCCCGCGTGCGTCTGTCTCCCCGCGTGCGTCTGTCTCCCCGCGTGCGTCTGTCTCCCCGCGTGCGTCTGTCTCCCCGCGTGCGTCTGTCTCTCTGCGTGCGTCTGTCTCTCTCTGTCTCTCCAGAAATGCTGTGAGCTGCTGTATTTCTGAACCTACAGGGAACTGGAATGAATGAATGAATCTACAGTGAAAACCATTACAGACAGAAAAGAGTCCTCGACCTCAAAGTCTAGTTTGAAGGAAAGTGTGCTTAAAGACAGCCATCTGCAACAAGGACTCTTCTCCTTTTCCTGATTATTTTCACCCGTCTTCCCCTCTGTTTGTCGGATATATATATAATATATATGAGAGAGCGAGAGAGAGGGGTAGGGAGCAAGTTAAAGTGGGGATTAGGAATTAGATAATAGTTAACCAGTTGTATTTGATGCATATTTCATTCTAGTTCTTGTTATAAATAAACAGTAATTGTATTTACATTTACAAACCTTGTGACTGTTATTATTGTCAGCCAAGGGCCAAAGACTTTGGGTATTGTTTTAAGAAAGCAAGAAATTATGCTTTTGAAATCCTGCCAAAGAGCTCCAATTGTTATGGGTCTGTACTTTTTTTGTTAAGATGCCGGATTAGAACCCAACAACATGCATTTGATAAAACTGTGAGGAAATGTTACTGCACCACAGGAGTGTTAACACTGACCAGTAGACAGCTTTTATATTCAAACAAACTTTAATTTGAACACATAATCAAGAACATTAGCAACAAAGAAATAGCTTTACAGTTAAAACATGTCAACTTGCTTCCTGAAATCTGCCTCTACATTCCAATTAAGCAAACTCATAGAAAAATACAGCACAGAACAGGCCATTCGGCCCACGATGTTGTGCCGAACCTTTGTCCTAGATTAATCATAGATTTATCATAGAATTTACAGTGCAGAAGGAGGCCATTCGGCCCACTGAGTCTGCACCGGCTCTTGGAAAGAGCACCTAACCCAAAGTCAACACCTCCACCCAACACTAAGGGCAATTTTGGACACTGAGGGCAATTTATCATGGCCAATCCACCTAACCTGCACATCTTTGGACTGTGGGAGGAAACCGGAGCACCCGGAGGAAACCCATGCACACACGGGGAGGATGTGCAGACTCCGCACAGACAGTGACCCAAGCCGGAATCGAACCTGGGACCCTGGAGCTGTGAAGCAATTGTGCTCTCCACAATGCTACCGTGCTGCCCTTAAGAACAAATAAATCTACACTATATCATTTTACCGTAATCCATGTACCTACCCAATAGCTGCTTGAAGGTCCCTAATATTTCCGACTCAACTACTTCCACAGGCAGTGCA
>NC_092730.1:3537723-3635223 GCF_047496885.1 Scyliorhinus torazame | reverse complement strand
GTCCCAGTGCCAGGGACCCGGGTTAACACTGCTGTCTCACAGTGCCAGGGACCCGGGTTAACACTGCTGTCCCAGTGCCAGGGACCCAGGTTAACACTGCTGTCTCACAGTGCCAGGGACCCGGGTTAACACTGCTGTCTCACAGTGCCAGGGACCTGGGTTAACACTGCTGTCTCACAGTGCCAGGGACCCGGGTTAGCACTGCTATCTCACAGAGCCAGGGACACCGGTTAACACTGCTGTCTCACAGTGCCAGGGGCCCGGGTTAGCACTGCTATCTCACAGAGCCAGGGATATGGGTTAACACTGCTGTCTCACAGTGCCAGGGACCCGGGTTAGCACTGCTGTCTCACAGTGCCAGGGACGCGGGTTAACACTGCTGTCTCACAGTGCCAGGGACCCGGGTTAACACTGCTGCCTCACAGTGCCAGGGACCCGGGTTAACAATGCTGTCTCACAGTGCCAGGGACCCGGGTTAACACTGCTGTCTCACAGAGCCAGGGACCCGGGTTAACACTGCTGTCTCACAGTGCCAGGGACCCGGGTTAACACTGCTGTCTCACAGTGCCAGGGACCCGGGTTAACACTGCTGTCTCACAGAGCCAGGGAACCGGTTAACACTGCTGTCTCAGTGCCAGGGACCCGGGTTAACACTGCTGCCTCACAGTGCCAGGGACCCGGATTAACACTGCTGTCTCACAGTGCCAGGGACCCGGGTTAACACTGCTGCCTCACAGAGCCAGGGACCCGGGTTAACACTGCTGCCTCACAGTGCCAGGGACCCGGGTTAACACTGCTGCCTCACAGTGCCAGGGACCCGGATTAACACTGCTGTCTCACAGTGCCAGGGACCCGGGTTAACACTGCTGCCTCACAGTGCCAGGGACCCGGGTTAACACTGCTGCCTCACAGTGCCAGGGACCCGGATTAACACTGCTGTCTCACAGCGCCAGGGACCCGGGTTAACACTGCTGTCTCACAGTGCCAGGGACCCGGGTTAACACTGCTGTCTCACAGTGCCAGGGACCCGGGTTAACACTGCTGTCTCACAGTTCCAGGAGCCGGGTTAGCACTCCTGCCTCACAGCGCCAGGGACCCGGGTTAACACTGCTGTCTCACAGCGCCAGGGACCTGGGTTAACACTGCTGTCTCACAGTTCCAGGAGCCGGGTTAGCACTGCTGTCTCACAGTGCCAGGGACCCGGGTTAACAATGCTGCCTCACTGTGCCAGGGACCCGGATTAACACTGCTGTCTCACAGTTCCAGGAGCCGGGTTAGCACTCCTGCCTCACAGCGCCAGGGACCCGGGTTCAATTCCAGCTCTAGGTGACTGTGTGTGTGTGGAGTTTGCTCCAGTTTCATCTCAATCCAGAGATGTGAAAATTAGGTGGGTTGGCCACGATCAATTGCCCTTTAGTGTCCAAAGATGTGCAGGTTAGGTGGGGTTACAGGGATAGGGCAGGGGAGGGTATCTGGATAGGGTGCTCTTTCAGAGGGTCAGTGCAGTTCGATGGGCCGAATGACCGCCTTCTGCCTGTTGCGATTCTATGAATTATCTTCAGTCAGCTTCTTGCTATTTACTGTATTAAAAAAAAATCCTAACCTGAAACAACTCTTCGGCTCCCCCCTCAAATGTCCCCTGCCATTACCAGCTTCTGTACAAGAATGAAGACCGTCACCTCCCCTCCCAGGGCACATTCATTTCAGTCAGAGCCCTCTGCTTTCTGAATGCTGCAAGTGCCACCTTAAGTGATGCAATAGCAGAGAGAGGGGGGGAGGTGGGCAGTGTTTAAAAAGGCGAAGGAAGGAGGGTGGAGTTTGTCAGACAGGAGAGAGAGAGCGCGCTGGAGTGTGTGGCGGTGTTACGGTGCTGTGTTAGAGAGCAGTGTTACAGTCAGGCGGTGCAGGGTTGCTGAATTGCAGAACAGTGTTAGAGTGAGGGAGAGGGGCGGTGGTGTAGTATTGCTGAATTGAGGAGGGTGGTGTGTTACTGTGTTATACAGCAGTGTTAGAGTCAGGGTTACATTACTGTGTTAGGGTGAGAGAGAGGGAGTGAGTGTGAGGGAGAGAGAGAGGGAGTGAGTGTGAGGGAGAGAGAGAGGGAGTGAGTGTGAGGGAGAGAGAGAGAGGGAGTGAGTGTGAGGGAGAGGGAGTGAGTGTGAGGGAGAGAGAGAGGGAGTGAGTGTGAGGGAGAGAGAGAGGGAGTGAGTGTGAGGGAGAGAGAGAGGGAGTGAGTGTGAGGGAGAGGGAGTGAGTGTGAGGGAGAGGGAGAGGGAGTGAGTGTGAGGGAGAGAGAGTATCAGAGGGAGTGATAGTGTGTCAGAGGGGGAGGGAGTGAGGGGGAGTGAGTGTCTGACGTACTGTGAGGGGGAGGTAGTGAGTGATTGAGGAAGTGTGTGAGGGAGTGTCTGAGTGAGTGTGAGGTAGTGAGTGAGGCAAGTGAGGGGGTAGTGAGTGAGGGATAGTGTGGGGTAAGTGAGTGAGTGAGAGAGGCAGTGAGCAGTGAGGTAGTGAGGGAGGGATAGTGAGGGAGGTGGAGGCAGTGCGGGGGAGTGAGTGAGGGAGTGAGCAGTGAGGGAGCGAGGCGGGCGGGCGGTAGTGAGTGAGATAGTGAGTGAGTGAGCAGTGAGGTAGTGAGGGGGAGGCAGTGCGGGGGAGTGAGTGAGGGAGTGAGCAGTGAGGGAGCGAGGCGGGCGGGCGGTAGTGAGTGAGATAGTGAGTGAGTGAGCAGTGAGGTAGTGAGGGGGAGGCAGTGAGCAGTGAGGCGGGCGGTAGTGAGTGACGTAGTGAGGGAGCAGTGGGCAGTGAGTGAGGCGATGAGCGGGCCGGCGGGGATGAGCGGGCCTGGGCCTACCAGCGGGCCTGGGCCTGCCAGCGGGCCTACCAGCGGGCCTGGGCCTGCCAGCGGGCCTACCAGCGGGCCGGCGGACGCGGAGCGGGGGCCGGACGCCGAGCTGGAGGATGTGGAGCTGGAGAAGGTGCCGCTGGGCCCGGCGCCGGGGGACCGGAACGGGCTGAAGCCGGCGGGCCGGGCGGCGGGCGCGGGCGGCCTGTCCAAGGACGAGCTGCTGGGCGGCGGGCGGGCCGGGCTGGCGGCGGGCCCGCTGGGGCGCTGCTGCTGCTCTTCTGGCTGGCCTGGCTCGCCATGCTGGCCGGGGCCGTGGCCATCATCCTGCAGGCCCCGCGCTGCCGCGCCCTGCCCGCCGCCGCCTGGTGGACGCGCGGCGCGCGCCTACCAGCTGCACAGCCCCGCCTTCCAGGACTCGGATGGAGACGGAGCCGGAGACCTGGCAGGTGCGGGGGGCGGGGCTCGCGGGGGGGCGGGGCCGGGGCTCGCGGGGGGGAGGGGGCGGGGCTCGCGGGGGGGCGGGGCCGCCTACCAGCTGCACAGCCCCGCCTTCCAGGACTCGGATGGAGACGGAGCCGGAGACCTGGCAGGTGCGGGGCGGGGCCGGGCCCGGGGGCGGGGCCGGGGCTCGCGGGGGGGGGCGGGGCCGGGGCTCGCGGGGGGGGCGGGGCCGGGGGCGCGGCTCGCGGGGGGCGGGGCCGGGCCCGGGGGGCGGGGCCGGGGGCGGGGCCGGGGCTCGCGGGGGGCCGGGGGCGGGGCTCGCGGGGGGCGGGGCCGCCTACCAGCTGCACAGCCCCGCCTTCCAGGACTCGGATGGAGACGGAGCCGGAGACCTGGCAGGTGCGGGGCGGGGCCGGGGGGGGGCGGGGCTCGCGGGGGGCCCGGGGGGGGGCGGGGCTCGCGGGGGGGCCGGGGGCGGGGCTCGCGGGGGGCGGGGCCGCCTACCAGCTGCACAGCCCCGCCTTCCAGGACTCGGATGGAGACGGAGCCGGAGACCTGGCAGGTGCGGGGCGGGGCCGGGGGGGGCGGGGGCTCGCGGCGGGGCCGGGGGCGGGGCTCGCGGGGGGCGGGGCTCGCGGGGGGGGCGGGTCCGGGGGGGCGGGGCGGGGTCCGGGGGGGGCGGGGCCGGGGGGGGCGGGGCCGGGGCTCGCGGGGGGCGGGGCTCGCGGGGGGGGCGGGGCCGGGGGGGCGGGGCCGGGTCCGGGGGGGCGGGGGCCGCCTACCAGCTGCACAGCCCCGCCTTCCAGGACTCGGATGGAGACGGAGCCGGAGACCTGGCAGGTGGCGGGGGCGGGGCTCGCGGGGGGCGGGGGCCCGGGTTCGGGGGGGCGGGGCGGGGTCCGGGCGGGGGGTGGGGCCCAGGGGGGGAGCGTACCGGGGGCGGCGGCTTTTCTCCGATTGCATTATGCTGGGCGCCCCGCCCCTTTTCACCCAGACCCCGCCCCTTTTCACCCAGACCCCGCCCCTTTTCACCCAGACCCCGCCCCTTTTCACCCAGACCCCGCCCCCTTTTCACCCAGGGCCCGCCCCTTTTCACACGGGCCCCGCCCCTTTTCACACGGGCCCCGCCCCTTTTCACACGGGCCCCGCCCCTTTTCACACGGCCCCGCCCCTTTTCACACGGCCCCGCCCCTTTTCACACGGCCCCGCCCCTTTTCACACGGCCCCGCCCCTTTTCACACGGCCCCGCCCCTTTTCACACGGGCCCCGCCCCTTTTCACACGGGCCCCGCCCCTTTTCACACGGGCCCCGCCCCTTTTCACACGGGCCCCGCCCCTTTTCACACGGGCCCCGCCCCTTTTCACACGGGCCCGCCCCTTTTCACACAGGCCCCGCCCCTTTTCACACAGGCCCCGCCCCTTTTCACACAGCCCCGCCCCTTTTCACACAGCCCCGCCCCTTTTCACACAGCCCCGCCCCTTTTCACACAGCCCCGCCCCTTTTCACACAGCCCCGCCCCTTTTCACACCGCCCCGCCCCTTTTCACACCGCCCCCGCCCCTTTTCACACCGCCCCGCCCCTTTTCACACCGCCCCGCCCCTTTTCACACCGCCCCGCCCCTTTTCACACCGCCCCGCCCCTTTTCACACCGCCCCCGCCCCCTTTTCACACCCGCCCCGCCCCTTTTCACACCGCCCCTTTTCACCACCGCCCCTTTTCACACCGCCCCGCCCCTTTTCACACCGCCCCGCCCCTTTTCACACCGCCCGCCCCTTTTCACACCGCCCCCGCCCCTTTTCACACCGCTCCCGCCCCTTTTCACACCGCCCCGCCCCTTTTCACACCGCCCCGCCCCTTTTCACACCGCCCCGCCCCTTTTCACACAGGCCCCGCCCCTTTTCACCACAGGCCCCGCCCCTTTTCACACAGGCCCTCACCCCTTTTCACACAGCCCTCACCCTTTTCACACACGCCCTCACCCCTTTTCACACACGCCCTCGCCCCTTTTCACACACGCCCCGCCCCTTTTCACACACGCCCCCGCCCCTTTTCACACACGCCCCTCGCCCGCCCCATTCACACAGACCCCACCCCCTTTCACTGAGACCCCGCCCCCCTGGCTGATCACACAATCCCCACCGTGACCACGAGACCATTCAGCCCATCGAGGCTGCCTCACCCTGAAACAGCCCTCCCCCCCGTAACCCGCTCCCCGTAACCCCCACCCTCTCCCCGTAACCCCCACCCTCTCCCCGTAACCCCCACCCTCTCCCCGTAACCCTCCCCGTAACCCTCCCCGTAACCCCCAACCCCCTCCCCGTAACCCCCCAACCCCCTCCCCGTAACCCCCAACCCCCTCCCCGTAACCCCAACCCCCTCCCCGTAACCCCCAACCCCCTCCCCGTAACCCCCAACCCCCTCCCCGTAACCCCCAACCCCCCTCCCCGTAACCCCCAACCCCCTCCCCGTAACCCCCAACCCCCTCCCCGTAACCCCCAACCCCCTCCCCGTAACCCCCACCCGCTCCCCGTAACCCCCACCCTCTCCCCATAACCCCACCCTCTCCCCGCAACCCCCACCCTCTCCCCATAACACCACCCTCTCCCCGCAACCCCCAACCCTCTCCCCTCTCCCTGTAACCCCCAACCCCCTCCCCGTAACCCCCAACCCCCTCCCCGTAACCCCCAACCCCCTCCCCGTAACCCCCAACCCCCTCCCCGTAACCCCCAACCCCCTCCCCGTAACCCCCAACCCCCTCCCCGTAACCCCCAACCCCCCTCCCCGTAACCCCCAACCCCCTCCCCGTAACCCCCACCCTCTCCCCGTAACCCCCACCCGCTCCCCGTAACCCCCATAACCCCCACCCCCTCCCCGTAACCCCACCCCAAGGGTCAATTGATCGTGGCCAATCCACCTAACCCGCACATCTTTGGACTTGTGGGAGGAAACCGGAGCACCCGGAGGAAACCCACGCAGACACGGGGAGAACGTGCAGACTCCGCACAGACAGTGACCCAGCGGGGAATCGAACCCGGGACCCTGGAGCTGTGAAGCAACAGTGCTAACCACTGTGCTACCGTGCCGCCCTTATAGTACATACTGTTTATAGGGTGCATACTATATGTATAGTGTATACTACAGTGGTAGATGTGGTGTATACTGTCGTGTATTCAATGTGCCTATACATTATGGGGGGGGATTTAAATTCAATTGATTAAATGTAATCTGCAATTTAAAAAGGTGCTATGAACAGTGGAAACTGAGACTGTGTTGTCTGTAGGAGTGGTGGAGAGAATGGAGGAAATTTCTATGCTGAAGATGAAGAGTATTATTATCGGCCCACTGCACAGGACTGCTCCAGACAACATCAGAGAGACCAGGCTGACCGAAATCGACAGCAAACTGGGCAACCTGGAGCAGATGGAGAAACTGCTGGAGGCAGCCAGGCGGAAAGGTAATCTGGGTGGGGGGGTCTGCTGGTGGAACCAAGCATCCCACTCTGGGCATAGTGTGGGCTAGGGTCTGGCAGATGGAATTCAATGTTGCCAAGTGTGAGGCTATCCATTTTGGGAGGAATAACGGCAGAATGGATTATTATTTAAACGGTAAGATGTTAAAACACGCTGCTGTGCAGAGGGACCTGGGTGTGCTGGTGCACGAGTCGCAAAAAGTTGGTGTGCAGGTGCAGCAGGTGATTTCGAAGGCGAATCGGGTTTTGTCTTTCGTTGCTAGAGGGATGGAGTTCAAGACTAAGGGAGGTTATGCTGCAATTGTATAGGGTGTTAGTGAGGCCACACCTGGAGTATTGTGTTCAGTTTTGGTCTCCTTACCTGAGAAAGGACATATTGGCACTGGAGGGATTGCAGAGGAGATTCACTAGGTTGATCCCAGAGTTGAGGGAATTAGATTATGACGAGAGGTTGAGTAGACTGGGACTGTACTCATTGGAGTTTAGAAGGATGCGGGGGGATCTTACAGAAACAGAAAAGATTATGAAGGGAATAGACAGGATAGATGCGGGCAGGTTGTTTCCACTGGCGGGTGAAAGCAGAACTAGGGGCCATAGCCTCAAAATAAGGGGAAGTAGATTTAGGACTGAGTTTAGGAGGAACTTCTTCACCCAAAGGGTTGTGAATCTATGGAATTCCTTGCCCAGTGAAGCAGTAGAGGCTCCTTCTTTAAATGTTGTTAAGATAAAGATAGTTTTTTGAAGAATAAAGGGATTAAGGGTTATGGTGTTCGGGCCGGAAAGTGGAGCTGAGTCCACAAAAGATCAGCCGTGATCTCACTGAATGGCGGAGCAGGCTCGAGGGGCCAGATGGCCGACTCCTGCTCCTAGTTCTGATGTGTCTCCTGCCGCTTCTCCAAGCTCAGTCTCATTTTGTATCCAACCAGGTATCAAGGTGATTCTGGATCTAACTCCTAATTACAGAGGAAGGCAGGAGTGGTTTGGGATTAACTTCAACGGGACTGATGGCAGCCAGGACTCGTTGCAGGTACGTGCCACTCGCTGTGCGCCGCAACAAGCCAGACCATGTCCCGCCCGAGTCGCCCATTTCAATGTCCAGGGGGTCATCTCCTGTCCCTCACCATGGTTCGTCCTGCAGGAGGGAATTACCTGCTATTCAGTGACACCCCACCTCCACTGACTGGGAAAGGTATGTGTGGAGTGTACCATAGAACTCCCAGAGTGCAGAAGGAGGCCATTCGGCCCATCAAGCCTGCACCAACCCTCTGAATGAGCATCCTCCCTAGGCCCACTCTCCCACCCCATCCATGTGACCCCGCCTAACCTACACATCTTTGGACACGAAGGGCAATTGACCACGGCCAAGCCACCAAACCTGCACGTCTTTGGACTGTGGGAGGAAACCGGAGCGCCCGGAGGAAACCCACGCACACACTGGGAGGACGTGCAGACTCCGCACAGACAGTGACCCAAGCCGGAATCGAACCTGGGACCCTGGCGCTGTGAGGCAGCAGAGCCAACCACTGCGCCACCCCACGGGCTGGATCAGACGAAGACTCTGTGGTTGAATAGTCTTCAACGTGGCACGTGAAGGGTGAGGGTGACAGACTAGAAATCGGCCTGTCGTGTTTGTCTGAATTGAGGACGGTGATTTGGTTATTTGAGGGTGGAGGATATGGAAAAAACCCAATAGAAACACCTACTGGCCAGAGACCGCTACTACGGCGTGACACCTACTGGCCCGAGCCCGCTACTACAGTGTGACACCTACTGGCCAGGGCCCGCTACTACAGTGTGACCGTTTACATTCAGGATTTCCATTGTAAACAAATGCAGAAAAATACTGGACAATCTGGCTGACAGCGTCTCTGTGGAGAGAGAAGGGAACTAACGTTTCAAATCTCGATCACTCTTTGTCAGATGGCGGGGGGGGGGGGAGAAAACACAAAATGAAAATAATCGGACTGTGTTTTTGACAGGAGAAAGACGCGTTTCGATATTGGCTTCAAAAAGGTTTGGATGGGCTGCGTCTGCGGGGAATTGAGCAAGTTGTGAATTCTGTGAGTATCAGTCATTCTTGCCTTTGACTCCGCATCCACCCCACCCTGCCCCCGATCACCCCCCCCCCCCCCCCCCCCCCACACACACACACACACACCGTCACCTTCCATTGTGAGCGAGTCACTGTCTCTGGGGTGGAGTGGAGAGGGGGAGCTGTGCTGGCCTCGCCTGAGACGGAACGTCAGAATGTGGGGGGGGGGGGGGGGCGGCAGGCAGTGACAGCCTGGCCACGAGGTTTGCTAGTGTCACACGGGAGTGTTTAAACTAGTATGGCAGGGGGGTGGGCACGGGAGCAATAGGTCAGAAGGTGAGAGCATTGAGGGAGAACTAGGGAATAGGGACAGTGTGGCTCTGAGGCAGAGCAGACGGGGAGAAGTTGCTGAACACAGCGGGTCTGGTGGCCTGAAGTGCATATGTTTTAATGCAAGGAGCATTACGGGTAAGGCAGATGAACTTAGAGCTTGGATTAGTACTTGGAACTATGATGCTGTTGCCATTACAGAGACCTGGTTACGAGAAGGACAGGATTGACAGCTAAACGTTCCAGGATTTAGATGTTTCAGGCGGGATAGAGGGGGATGTAAAAGGGGAGGTGGAGTTGCGCTACTGGTTAGGGAGAATATCACAGCTGTACTGCGGGAGGACACCTCAGAGGGCAGTGAGGCTATATGGGTAGAGATCAGGAATAAGAAGGGTGCAGTCACAATGTTGGGGGTTTACTACAGGCCTCCCAACAGCCAGCGGGAGATAGAGGAGCAGATAGGTAGACAGATTTTGGAAAAGAGTAAAAACAACAGGGTTGTGGTGATGGGAGACTTCAACTTCCCCAATATTGACTGGGACTCACTTAGTGCCAGGGGCTTAGACGGGCAGAGTTTGTAAGGGAGCATCCAGGAGGGCTTCTTAAAACAATATGTAGACGGTCCAACTAGGGAAGGGGCGGTACTGGACCTGGTATTGGGGAATGAACCCGGCCAGGTGGTAGAAGTTTCAGTAGGGCGGCATTTCGGGAACAGTGACCACAATTCAGTAAGTTTTAAAGTGCTGGTGGACAAGGATAAGAGTGGTCCGAGGATGAATGTGCTAAATTGGGGGAAGGCTAATTATAACAATATTAGGCGGGAACTGAAGAACCTAGATTGGGGGCGGATGTTTGAGGGCAAATCAACATCTGACATGTGGGAGGCTTTCAAGTGTCAGTTGAAAGGAATTCAGGACCGGCATATTCATGTGAGGAAGAAGGATAAATGTGGCAAATTTCGGGAACCTTGGATAACGAGAGATATTGTAGGCCTCGTCAAAAAGAAAAAGGAGGCATTTGTCAGGGCTAGAAGGCTGTGAACAGACGAAGCCTGTTTGGAATATAAGGAAAGTAGGAAGGAACTTGAGCAAGGAGTCAGGAGGGCTGGAAGGGGTCACGAAAAGCCATTGGCAAATAGGGTTAAGGAAAATCCCAAGGCTTTTTACACGTACATAAAAAGCAAGAGGGTAGCCAGGGAAAGGGTTGGCCCACTGAAGAATAGGCAAGGGAATCTATGTGTGGAGCCAGAGGAAATGGGCGAGGTACTAAATGAATACTTTGCATCAGTATTCACCGAAGAGAAGGAATTGGTAGATGTTGAGTCTGGAGAAGGGGGTGTAGATAGCCTGGGTCCCATTGAGATCCAAAAAGACGAGGTGTTGGGCGTCTTGAAAAATATTAAGGTAGATAAGTCCCCAGGGCCTGATGGGATCTACCCCAGAATACCGAAGGAGGCTGGAGAGGAAATTGCTGAGGCCTTGACAGAAATCTTTGGATCCTCACTGTCTTCAGGGGATGTCCCGGAGGACTGGAGAATAGCCAATGTTGTTCCTCTGTTTAAGAAGGGTAGCAAGGATAATCCAGGGAACTACAGGCCGGTGAGCCTTACGTCAGTGGTAGGGAAATTACTGGAGAGAATTCTTCGAGACAGGATCTACTCCCATTTGGAAGCAAATGGACATATTAGTGAGAGGCAGCACGGTTTTGTGAAGGGAAGGTCGTGTCTCACTAACTTGATAGAGTTTTTCGAGGAGGTCACAAAGATGATTGATGCAGGTAGGGCAGTGGATGTTGTCTATATGGACTTCAGTAAGGCCTTTGACAAGGTCCCTCATGGTAGACTGGTACAAAAAGTGAAGTCACACGGGATCAGGGGTGAGCTGGCAAGGTGGATACAGAACTGGCTAGGTCATAGAAGGCAGAGAGTAGCAATGGAAGGATGCTTTTCTAATTGGAGGGCTGTGACCAGTGGTGTTCCACAGGGATCAGTGCTGGGTCCTTTGCTGTTATAAATGATTTGGAGGAAAATGTAACTGGTCTGATTAGTACGTTTGCAGACGACACAAAGGTTGGTGGAATTGCGGATAGCGATGAGGACTGTCAGAGGATACAGCAGGATTTAGATCGTTTGGAGACTTGGGCAGAGAGATGGAGTTTAATCTGGACAAATGTGAGGTAATGCATTTTGGAAGGTCTAATGCAGGTAGGGAATATACAGTGAATGGTAGAATCCTCAAGAGTATTGAAAGTCAAAGAGATCTAGGAGTACAGGTCCACAAGCCACTGAAAGGGGCAACACAGGTGGAGAAGGTAGTCAAGAAGGCATACGGCATGCTTGTCTTCATTGGCCGGGGCATTGAGTATAAGAATTGGCAAGTCAAGTCATGTTGCAGCTGTATAGAACCTTAGTTAGGCCACACTTGGAGTATAGTGTTCAATTCTGGTCGCCACACTATCAGAAGGATGTGGAGGCTTTAGAGAGGGTGCAGAAGAGATTTACCAGGATGTTGCCTGGTATGGAGGGCACTAGCTATGAGGAGCGATTGAATAAACTCGGTTTGTTCTCACTGGAACGAAGGAGGTTGAGGGGTGACCTGATAGAGGACTACAAAATTATGAGGGGCATAGACAGAGTGGATAGTCAGAGGCTTTTCCCCAGGGTAGAGGGGTCAATTACTAGGGGACATAGGTTTAAGATGCGAGGGGCAAGGTTTAGAGGAGATGTACGAGGCAAGTTTTTTTTACACAGAGGGTAGTGGGTGCCTGGAACTCGCTGCCGGAGGAGGTGGTGGAAGCAGGGACGATAGTGACATTTAAGGGGCATCTTGACAAATACATGAATAGGATGGGAATAGAAGGATACGGACCCAGGAAGTGTAGAAGATTGTAGTTTAGTCGGGCAGCATGGTCGGCGCGGGCTTGGAGGGCCGAAGGGCCTGTTCCTGTGCTGTACTTTTCTTTGTTTTGTAGCGGTATTGCCCCTGGACTAGCGATCCAGGGACCCAGGGGAATGCTCTGGGGTCCCAGATGATGGAATCTGAATTCAATAAAAATCTGGAATTAAAAGTCGAGCGATGACCATGGAACCATTGTCGATTGTCATAAAAACCCATCTGGTTCACTAATGCCCTTCAGGGAAGGAAATCTGCCGTCCTTACCCGGTCTGGCCTACACGTGACTCCAGACCCACAGCAATGTGGTTGACATTTAAATGCCCCCTCATGGGCAATTAGGGATGGGCAGTAAAGACTGGCACAGCCAGCGATGCCCATGCCCCATAAAAGGAGTAAAGAGAAATGACCGCTCTTTCCCCTCCCTTCCCCCTTCCATTCCTGGGTGCCCACCGCCCAATGCTCTGACTGGCAATCGCCTCCTTGGCTCGCAATGTGACACTGAATGACAGACTGACTGTTTTAATCATTGGCAGGCACCCAGCAGGGTGGAGGAGTGGCAGAACCTCACCAAGAACTTCTCTGTGGATGAGAAACCGCGGTAAGCAAAACAGCAGCAGAGCTCTGATCTAAACACTCTCTGCAAAATCATCCTGAATGTGAATATTCATTTGGCCTTTTCCCGCCCACCCTACCCTATCAGGGCCCTCATCTTGGCTGCGGTGACGAGTAACAGCGAGGAAATCCTGCAGCTGCTGAACCAATCAGACACGGACATTCTCTTCAGTTACTACCTCCGGGAAACCCTCGTCCCGTCCGAGCCTCTCCGAGCAGACAACGTCCGGCAAAGTGTCGAGAAATACATCGCGAACTGTGGCAAAACCTGGCCCAGCTGGGCGGTATGTAACCCCCCCACCACTCTCCTTTCTCCCCCTACCCCACCCCTCCCCCCACGCCTCCACCTCCTTCCTGTGTAAACAGGAGGCACACTGGCGATCAACAAGACGTGGGAGCAGAATTAGGCCACTCGGCCCATCGAGTCTGCTCCCCCATTCAATCACGGCTGATATTTTTCTCATCCCCATTCTCCTGCCTTCTCCCCATAACCCCTGATCCCCTCATTAACCAAGAACCTATCTATCTCTGTCTTAAAGACACTCAGTGATTTGGCCTCCACAGCCTTCTGTGGCAAAGAGTTCCACAGATTCACCGCCCTCTGGCTGAAGAAATTCCTCCTCATCTCTGTTTTAAAGGATCGTCCCTTTAGCCTGAGATGGTGTCCTCTGCTTCTGGTATCTCCGACAAGTTTCTCCTAAGGGGCTGGTTTAGCACAGGGCTAAATAGCTGGCTTTGAAAGCAGACCAAGGCAGGCCAGCAGCACGGTTCAATTCCCGTACCAGCCTCCCCGAACAGGCGCCGGAATGTGGCGACTAGGGGCTTTTCACAGTAACTTCATTTAAGCCTACTTGTGACAAGCGATTTTCATTTCAAGTGGAAACACTCTCTCCACGTCCACTCTATCCAGGCCTCGCAATATCCTGTGAGTTTCAATAAGATCCCCCCTCATCCTTCTAAACTCCGAGTACAGACCCAGTCCTCAAACGTTCCTCATACGACAAGTTCTTCATTCCAGGGATCATTCTTGTGAACCTCCTCTGGACCCTTTCCAAGGCCCCAGCGCATCCTTCCTTAGATACGGGGCCCAAAACTGCTCACAATACTCCGAATGGGGTCTGACCAGAGCCTTATACAGCCTCAGAAGTACATCCCTGGTCTTGTATTCTAGCCCTCTCGACATGAATGCTAACATTGCATTTACCTTCCTAACTGCCGACTGAACCTGCACGTTAACCTTGAGAGAATCGTGAACAAGGATTCCCAAGTCCCTTCGTGCGTCAGATTTCTGAAGCATTTCCCCATTTAGAAAATAGTCTGTGCCTCGATTCCTCCTTCCAAAGTGCAGAACCTCACACTTTTCCACATTGTATTCCATCTGCCACTTCTTTGCCCACTCTCCTAGCCTGTCCAAATCCTTCTGTAGCCCGCCTGCTTCCTCAATACTACCCGTCCCTCTGCATATCTTTGCATCACCTGCAAACGTAGCAACAGAGCCTTCGGTTCCTTCTTCCAGATCATGGATATTGTGAAAAGTTGTGGTCCCAGCACAGACCCCTGAGGCACACCACTAGTCACCAGCTGCCACCCTGAAAAAGATCCCTTTATCCCACTCTCTGCCTTCTGCCAGTCAGCCAATCCTCTATTCTTGCCAGTATCTTACCCCTAACACCATGGGCTCTTATCTTATTTCGCAGCCTCCTGTACGGCACCTTGTCAAAGGCCTTCTGGAAATCCAAATAGATCACGTCCACTTGTTCTCCCTTGTCGAACTTCCTTGTTACCTCCTCAAAGAACTCTAACCGATTTGTCAGACACGACCTCCCTTTGACGAAGCCGTGCTGACTCAGTCCTATTTTTACCACGCACTACCAAGTACTTCGCGATCTCATCATTAATAACAGACTCGAAAATCTTACCAATGACTGAAGCCAGGCCAGCCAGCCTATGATTTCCCGTCTTCTGCACAGGGGTGTTACATGAGCCATTTCCCAATCCTCTGGGACCGTCCCTTCCTCCAGTGATTCCTGAAAGATCACCATCAAAGCCTCCACAATCTCCTCCGCTATCTGTTAGAACCCTGGGGTGTAGTCCATCCGGTCCAGGTGACTTATCCACCTTCAGACCTTTCAGCTTCCCCAGAACCTTCTCCTTAGTGATGGCCACTGCACTCGCCTCTGCCCCCTGGTGTGAACGATGGTTAGCGGTTGTTTCAGGGATGAGGGTGGCTGCGGCAAGGTGTGAAAACCTTCAGCCCCCCCCTCGCCCGATCTCCCATTCCAGCCAGGTGTCTTAAACTTAGAAATCTCCTTGTCCAGGGGCAGCACAGTGGTTAGCACTGCTGCCTCACGGCGCCGAGGTTCCAGATTCGATCCCGGCCCCGGGTCACTGTCCGTGCGGCGTCCGCACGTCCTCCCCGTGTCTGCGCGGGTTTCCTCCGGGTGCTCCGGTTTCGGCACCAGTCTGGACTTGCTGACCAAGAGTGGGCCGTGGCTGAGGTGCGTGAGGGGAGGGGGGTGAATTCAGCGAGGACGGCAGTCACTGACTCCGATTCATTGTGTGTGTAGATTGGTGGCTATGAGGTGGGTCACGTGGCTTCATCGCTGGAACAGTACCTGCACGGCCTGGTGCACGTGATGCTCTTCACGCTGCCCGGAACTCCCTTCATTTATTATGGAGATGAGATTGGACTGGAGGACACCCAGGTACGGGCACGCGCTCGTGGGCACGCCTGCAGGGTCTGGCGGGGGGGGGAACTTGCTGAGCTCTGCAGCTAAAACCGGAGAACTTTGGGCAGAGGAAGTGAAACCGAGACAACGGCGGTCACTGCACTGACTCACGGGTCCGAGCCCGATCTGACCTTGCAGCGAGGGAGGGGCCGAGGGGGAGGGGCCGGCGCGGGGGGGGGGAGGTGGCCAGGGGAGGGGCGGGGGGGGAGGGGAGGGGGAGGGGGGAGGGGAGGGGGAGGGGAGGTGGCCTGGGGCGGAGGGGTCAGGGATGGCGCAGGGGAATGGGGAGGGGAGGTGGGAGGGGAGGGGTGGCGCAGGGGGATGGGGAGGGGAGGGGGAGGGGTGGCGGGAGGGGGTGGGGCAGTGGGAGGGGGAGGGGCAGTGGCCTGGGGCGGAGGGGTCAGGGATGGCGCAGGGGAATGGGGAGGGGAGGGGGAGGGGTGGCGCAGGGGGATGGGAGGGGGAGGGGTGGCGGGAGGGGGTGGGGCAGTGGGAGGGGGAGGGGCGGTGGCCTGGGGCAGAGGGGTCAGGGGCGTGGGGGGGGGTGGGATGGGAACACCCGGGTTCTCCCCGGTGTCCTGGGGCCAATATTTCTCCCCCAGCCAACATCACCAGAAATAGCTGGTCTGGGTCGTCACCACGTTGCTGGGTGTGATTCGGAGGGACGATGCCCTCCTTGTATTCGGGTTCCAGCAGTTCTAACTTGTGTCTCCTGTTCTGTCTGCAGCCATTTCAAGATAAAACGCCGTGGATGTTGTGGAACACTTCGGCAAATGGAGGCTTCACATCAAACGCCAGCTTCAGTAACTTTGTTCCACCTTTAAACCGCACAGTGCAGGTCAGGATCTCCGCCCCTCAGCCCCTGCCTCACCGGGGTCCGGGTCCCACACTGACCCTCACCGGGGTCCGGGTCCCACACTGACCCTCACCGGGGTCCGAGTCCCACACTGACCCTCACCGGGGTCCGAGTCCCACACTGACCCTCACCGGGGTCCGGGTCCCACACTGACCCTCACCGGGGTCCGGGTCCCACACTGACCCTCACCGGGGTCCGAGTCCCACACTGACCCTCACCGGGGTCCGAGTCCCACACTGACCCTCACCGGGGTCCGGGTCCCACACTGACCCTCACCGGGGTCCGAGTCCCACACTGACCCTCACCGGGGTCCGGGTCCCACACTGACCCTCACCGGGGTCCGAGTCCCACACTGACCCTCACCGGGGTCCGGGTCCCACACTGACCCTCACCGGGGTCCGAGTCCCACACTGACCCTCACCGGGGTCCGGGTCCACACTGACCTCACGGGTCCGAGTCCACACTGACCCTCACCGGGGTCCGAGTCCCACACTGACCCTCACCGGGGTCCGAGTCCCACACTGACCCTCACCGGGGTCCGAGTCCCACACTGACCCTCACCGGGGTCCGAGTCCCACACTGACCCTCACCGGGGTCCGGGTCCCACACTGACCCTCACCGGGGTCCGAGCCCCTCACTGACCCTCACCGGGGTCGGAGACTCACACTGACCCTCACCGGGGTCCGAGTCCCACACTGACCCTCACCGGGGTCCGAGTCCCCACACTGACCCTCACCGGGGTCCGAGACCACACTGACCCTCACCGGGGTCGGAGTCCCACACTGACCCTCACCGGGGTCGGAGTCCCACACTGACCCTCACCGGGGTCCCACGCACACTGACCCTCACCGGGGTCCGAGTCCCACACTGACCCTCAACCGGGGTCCGGGTCCCACACTGACCCTCACCGGGGTCCGGGTCCCACACTGACCCTCACCGGGGTCCGGGTCCCACACTGACCCTCACCGGGGTCCGAGTCCCACACTGACCCTCACCGGGGTTCGGGTCCCACACTGACCCTCACCGGGGTCCGAGTCCCACACTGACCCTCACCGGGGTCCGAGTCCCACACTGACCCTCACCGGGGTCCGGGTCCCACACTGACCCTCACCGGGGTCCGAGTCCCACACTGACCCTCACCGGGGTCCGAGTCCCACACTGACCCTCACCGGGGTCCCACGCACACTGACCCTCACCGGGGTCCGAGTCCCACACTGACCCTCACCGGGGTCCGGGTCCCACACTGACCCTCACCGGGGTCCGAGTCCCACACTGACCCTCACCGGGGGTCCGGGTCCACACTGACCCTCACCGGGGTCCGAGTCCCACACTGACCCTCACCGGGGTCCGAGTCCCACACTGACCCTCACCGGGGTCCGAGTCCCACACTGACCCTCACCGGGGTCCGAGTCCCACACTGACCCTCACCGGGGTCCGAGTCCCACACTGACCCTCACCGGGGTCCGAGTCCCACACTGACCCTCACCGGGGTCCGGGTCCCACACTGACCCTCACCGGGGTCCGGGTCCCACACTGACCCTCACCGGGGTCCGGGTCCCACACTGACCCTCACCGGGGTCCGAGTCCCACACTGACCCTCACCGGGGTCCGAGTCCCACACTGACCCTCACCGGGGTCCGGGTCCCACACTGACCCTCACCGGGGTCCGAGTCCCACACTGACCCTCACCGGGGTCCGAGTCCCACACTGACCCTCACCGGGGTCCGGGTCCCACACTGACCCTCACCGGGGTCCGGGTCCCACACTGACCCTCACCGGGGTCCGGGTCCCACACTGACCCTCACCGGGGTCCGAGTCCCACACTGACCCTCACCGGGGTCCGAGTCCCACACTGACCCTCACCGGGGTCCGAGTCCCACACTGACCCTCACCGGGGTCCGGGTCCCACACTGACCCTCACCGGGGTCCGGGTCCCACACTGACCCTCACCGAGGTCGGAGACTCACACTGACCCTCACCGGGGTCCGAGCCCCACACTGACCCTCACTGGGGTCCGAGTCCCACACTGACCCTCACCGGGGTCGGAGACCCACACTGACCCTCACCGGGGTCCGAGTCCCACACTGACCCTCACCGGGGTCCGAGTCCCACACTGACCCTCACCGGGGTCCGGGTCCCACACTGACCCTCACCGGGGTCCGAGTCCCACACTGACCCTCACCGGGGTCCGGGTCCCACACTGACCCTCACCGGGGTCCGAGTCCCACACTGACCCTCACCGGGGTCCGGGTCCCACACTGACCCTCACCGGGGTCCGGGTCCCACACTGACCCTCACCGGGGTCCGAGTCCCACACTGACCCTCACCGGGGTCCGAGTCCCACACTGACCCTCACCGGGGTCCGGGTCCCACACTGACCCTCACCGGGGTCCGGGTCCCACACTGACCCTCACCGGGGTCCGAGTCCCACACTGACCCTCACCGGGGTCCGAGTCCCACACTGACCCTCACCGGGGTCCGAGTCCCACACTGACCCTCACCGGGGTCCGAGTCCCACACTGACCCTCACCGGGGTCCGGGTCCCACACTGACCCTCACCGGGGTCCGAGTCCCTCACTGACCCTCACCGGGGTCCGAGTCCCACACTGACCCTCACCGGGGTCCGAGTCCCACACTGACCCTCACCGGGGTCCGGGTCCCACACTGACCCTCACCGGGGTCCGGGTCCCACACTGACCCTCACCGGGGTCCGGGTCCCACACTGACCCTCACCGGGGTCCGGGTCCCACACTGACCCTCACCGGGGTCCGGGTCCCACACTGACCCTCACCGGGGTCCCACGCACACTGACCCTCACCGGGGTCCGAGTCCCACACTGACCCTCACTGGGGTCCGAGTCCCACACTGACCCTCACCGGGGTCCCACGCACACTGACCCTCACCGGGGTCCGGGTCCCACACTGACCCTCACCGGGGTCCGAGTCCCACACTGACCCTCACCGGGGTCCGAGTCCCACACTGACCCTCACCGGGGTCCGGGTCCCACACTGACCCTCACCGGGGTCCGAGTCCCACACTGACCCTCACCGGGGTCCCACGCACACTGACCCTCACCGGGGTCCGAGTCCCACACTGACCCTCACCGGGGTACGGGTCCCACACACACTGACTCTCACTGGGGTACGGGTCCCACACACACTGACTCTCACTGGGGTACGGGTCCCACACACACTGACTCTCACTGGGGTACGGGCCCCACACACACTGACTCTCACTGGGGAACGGGTCCCACACACACTGACTCTCACTGGTGTACGGGTCCCACACACACTGACTCTCACTGGGGTACGGGTCCCACACACACTGACTCTCACTGGGGTACGGGTCCCACACACACTGACTCTCACTGGGGTACGGGTCCCACACACACTGACTCTCACTGGGGTACGGGTCCCACACACACTGACTCTCACTGGGGTACGGGTCCCACACACACTGACTCTCACTGGGGTACGGGTCCCACACACACTGACTCTCACTGGGGTACGGGTCCCACACACACTGACTCTCACTGGGGTACGGGTCCCACACACACTGACTCTCACTGGGGTACGGGTCGCACACACACTGACTCTCACTGGGGTACGGGTCCCACACACACACTGACTCTCACTGGGATACGGGTCCCACACACACTGACTCTCACTGGGGTACGGGTCCCACACACACTGTCTCTCACTGGGGTACGGGTCCCACACACACTGACTCTCACTGGAGTACGGGTCCCACACACACTGACTCTCACTGGGGTACGGGTCCCACACACACTGACTCTCACTGGGGTACGGGTCCCACACACACTGACTCTCACTGGGGTACGGGACCCACACACACTGACTCTCACTGGGGTACGGGTCCCACACACACTGACTCTCACTGGGGTACGGGTCCCACACACACTGACTCTCACTGGGGTACGGGTCGCACACACACTGACTCTCACTGGGGTACGGGTCCCACACACACTGACTCTCACTGGGGTACGGGTCCCACACACACTGACTCTCACTGGGGTACGGGTCCCACACACACTGACTCTCACTGGGGTACGGGTCCCACACACACTGACACTCACTGGGGTACGGGTCCCACACACACTGACTCTCACTGGGGTACGGGTCCCACACACACTGACTCTCACTGGGGTACGGGTCCCACACACACTGACACTCACTGGGGTACGGGTCCCACACACACTGACTCTCACTGGGGTACGGGTCCCACACACACTGACTCTCACTGGGGTACGGGTCCCACACACACTGACTCTCACTGGGGTACGGGTCCCACACACACTGACTCTCACTGGGGTACGGGTCCCACACACACTGACTCTCACTGGGGTACGGGACCCACACACACTGACTCTCACTGGGGTACGGGTCCCACACACACTGACTCTCACTGGGGTACGGGTCCCACACACACTGACTCTCACTGGGGTACGGGTCCCACACACACTGACTCTCACTGGGGTACGGGTCCCACACACACTGACTCTCACTGGGGTACGGGTCCCACACACACTGACTCTCACTGGGGTACGGGTCCCACACACACTGACTCTCACTGGGGTACGGGTCCCACACACACTGACTCTCACTGGGGTACGGGTCCCACACACACTGACTCTCACTGGGGTACGGGTCCCACACACACTGACTCTCACTGGGGTACGGGTCCCCACACACACTGTCTCTGCCGTAGGGTTTGGGAAAGTTTGCCTTGATTAATTTGGCTCCTTATGTCGAACAGATGAACCGTCTGAATTGGGTGATGGTTGGAATGTGTTGCGAAAGGCGATTGTGTTGACTCTGGGTTTTTTTTCACTCTGTACAGGGTCAGATGTCCGCTCCGTCACCTTTATCTCTCATAAAGAAGCTCAGTTTGCTGAAAATGAAAGAACGCTCGTTACTATTTGGCGAGTTTGAGTCTGTACACAGCTCGCCGACGGTGTACGTCTATTCACGAATCTGGGACCAAAGTGACCGATTCCTCGTCCTACTCAACTTTGGGAAGCAGTCGGGTGAAATCTCGCTGGTGGGCGGCAGTCTGCCGACCGAGGCCTCCGTGGAGCTGAGTTCGGACGGTCAGAGGCCGGAGGGGACGGTCAGTTTGTCCAATCTCCAGCTAGCTGGAGGGGAGGGGTTACTATTGAAATTCCCCTTTGTCGCTTGAGGTGTTGGGGCCTCTCCCCAGGCCCCTTCACACTCCCAACGTGTAAGAAGGTCACCTAAAGATGTTCTGGGGGGTGTTTAATCATCCGCTCATTAACTTTCGCATTCTGTCGTACGTTGGGTTAACACGACTGTTTTTTACACTCTGTAATCATTGTCTTTCTCGTCTGACATGCACCGTGAGAGGTGGAGCTACCCGTTCCGATGCTTCCCTGTTTCTCCGGGAGAATCTGATTGCCGGGGAGAAGTAGGAAAAGCGGGTAAAGGCTGCTTTGGGTTTATCGAGTCCACTCTGGGAGTTGGAGACACCCTCGGTGAGGGAGGGGCGGGGTGCTGAGGTCTGAGCGAGGGGTTTTCGCAGCCTCCAATGTGCCAGGCCTTTGCTGAGGAAAGGGCGTGTTGATCTGACACAGAGCCCCCCCCCCCCCAGTGACCGTTATAAGCGGGCACTGTGGGCGGCTACCTGGTGACCAGTCCCGAAATGCTGGTCAGCAGTCCGGGAAGTCGGGCTGATTGGAGGAAGTGTCCAAGGTGCCGTGTTGCTGACACTGCCTTGCGAAGCTCAGCACATTGAAGATCGCCAAGCGATACAGTTCCCTTTGTGCGAGTGTGTGTGTCTGACGAAGAACCAGATTTTGATGCCGGCAGTCTTGAGCAGCGTAGGGTTTCCACCCTCGCCGAGTTATCTATCGCTGTTAACGAAATGTTGGGTTTGGTGGGTTCTCTGCATGGTATTTTTTTAACCAGATTGAAATTTTCATATTGCATTTTCTCATCCATCTGAATAAACAAGAACATTTAGAAAGAAAAACTGATCCAGGACGTTTTTGTTTTGCCATGTATTCCCTCTTGCTGGACAGCCAGGAATGGGAGCAGCACATTGTCAAAAAGCAAAGGCCACATTTGACAGCAAATCCATTATCGGCATGTTTATTTCCTTGCGGAGTCTGGGTGTTTCAAATGTCCATTTGGGTTGTGTCTCCGACATTATTTCTCCCCGTGTCTGCGTGGGTCTCACCCCCACAACCCAAAGATGTTCAGGGTGAGATCCTGGCATGGATAGAGGATTAGCTGACTGGCAAAAGGCAGAGAGTGGGGGTAAAGGGGTCTTTTTCAGGATGGCAGCTGGTGACTAGTGGTGTGCCTCAGGGGTCTTTGCTGGGACCACAACTTTTCACAATATCTCTGCCCTAAATGGTCTACCCCGAGTCCTCAGACTGTGCCCCCCCCTGGTCCTGGACACCCTCAGCGTCAGGAACATCCTTCCTGCATCTACCCTGGCTAGCCCTGATGTGGAGATGTCAGCGCTGGACTGGGGTGGGCACAGTAAGAAGTCTCCGAGCCTTCTGGGGCAATTCATTCGCCAGCAGCCACCTCACTCCGTCCGGGACATCACTGATGTCAGTCTAAGCCAACACAGACTTCGGAATGAAAGGTGCAAGCACCAGGTTAAAGTCCAACAGGTTTGTATGAAATCACAAGCTTTCGGAGCGCTGCTCCTCAGTGAAGTGGGGACAGCATACATAGGAGAGGCACAATTGCAAGATAACGGGTGGCACAGCGGTTAGCACTGCTGCCTCACAGCGCCGAGGACCCGGGTTCGATCCCGGCTCTGGGTCACTGTCCGTGTGGAGTTTTCACATTCTCCCCGTGTTTGTGTGGGTCTCACCCCCACAACCCAAAGATGTGCAGGGGAGGTGGATTGGCCGCGCTAAATTGCCCTTAATTGGAAAGAAAAATGAATTGGGCACTCTGAATTTATCAAAATACCCCCCAAAAAACAATGGTTGGAATGTGAGTCTTTACAGGTAAACAGGTCTTTAGAGGGACAGACCGTGTGAGTGGAGAGAGGGATAATCCCAGGTAATCGAGGTGTGAATTGTATCAAGCCAGGACAGTTGGTAGGATTTCGCAGGCCAGATGGTGGGGGATGAATGTAATGCGACATGAATCCCAGGTCCCGGTTGAGGCCGCACTCATGTGTGCGGAACTTGGCTATAAGTTTCTGCTCGGCGATTCTGCGTTGCCGCGGGTCCTGAAGGCCGCCTTGGAGAACGCTTACCCGGAGATCAGAGGCTGAATGCCCTTGACTGCTGAAGTGTTCCCCGACTGGAAGGGAGCATTCCTGCCTGGTGATTGTTGCGCGATGTCCGTTCATTCGTTGTCGCAGCGTCTGCATGGTCTCGCCAATGTACCACGCTTCGGGACATCCTTTCCTGCAGCGTATGAGGTAGACAACGTTGGCCGAGTCGCACGAGTATGTACCGCGTACCTGGTGGGTGGTGTTCTCATGGGGGCTGATTCCCGGGATGGAGGGGGGTGGATATACCGGGCTGATTCCCGGGATGGAGGGGGGTGGATATACCGGGCTGATTCCCGGGATGGAGGGGGGTGGATATACCGGGCTGATTCCCGGGATGGAGGTGGATTCCTGAGATGGGGGGGGGGGGGGGGGGGGGGAGTCCCGGAATGGGGGGATGATCCATGCTGATTCCCGGGATGCGGGGATGATCCGGGCTAATTCCCGGGACGGGGGGGGGGGGGGGGATTCCCGGGATGGGGGGATTATCCGGCCTGATTCCCGGGATGGGGGGGATTCCCGGTGTAATGACCTCCAATTGGCATTATTGGTTGGCCAATTGGAGTATGAGCTCCCTCAATGATAGCTCATTGAGGGGCCCCATATCAGCACCTGTGTAGGCTTTGTGAGGCAGTCTTAATGAGCCCGGCCAGGTGGTAGATGTTTCAGTAGGGGAGCATTTCGGTAACAGTGACCACAATTCAGTAAGTTTTAAAGTACTGGTGGACAAGGATAAGAGTGGTCCGAGGATGAATGTGCTAAATTGGGGGAAGGCTAATTATAACAATATTAGGCGGGAACTGAAGAGCATAGATTGGGGGCGGATGTTTGAGGGCAAATCAACATCTGACATGTGGGAGGCTTTCAAGTGTCAGTTGATAGGAATACAGGACAGGCATGTTCCTGTGAGGAAGAAAGACAAATACGGCAATTTTCGGGAACCTTGGATGACGAATGATATTGTAGGCCTCGTCAAAAAGAAAAAGGAGGCATTTGTCAGGGCTAAAAGGCTGGGAACAGACGAAGCCTGTGTGGCATATAAGGAAAGTAGGAAGGAACTTAAGCAGGGAGTCAGGAGGGCTAGAAGGGGTCATGAAAAGTCATTGGCAAATAGGGTTAAGGAAAATCCCAAGGCTTTTTACACTTACATAAAAAGCAAGAGGGTAGCCAGGGAAAGGGTTGGCCCACTGAAGGATAGGCAAGGGAATCTATGTGTGGAGCCAGAGGAAATGGGCGAGGTACTAAATGAATACTTTGCATCAGTATTCACCAAAGAGAAGGAATTGGTAGATGTTGAGTCTGGAGAAGGGGGTGTAGATAGCCTGGGTCACATTGTGATCCAAAAAGACGAGGTGTTGGGTGTCTTAAAAAATATTAAGGTAGATAAGTCCCCAGGGCCGGATGGGATCTACCCCAGAATACTGAAGGAGGCTGGAGAGGAAATTGCTGAGGCCTTGACAGAAATCTTTGGATCCTCGCTGTCTTCAGGGGATGTCCTGGAGGACTGGAGAATAGCCAATGTTGTTCCTCTGTTTAAGAAGGGTGGCAGGGATAATCCCGGGAACTACAGGCCGGTGAGCCTTACTTCAGTGGTAGGGAAATTACTGGAGAGAATTCTTCGAGACAGGATCTACTCCCATTTGGAAGCAAATGGACGTATTAGTGAGAGGCAGCACGGTTTTGTGAAGGGGAGGTCGTGTCTCACTAACTTGATCGAGTTTTTCGAGGAGGTCACTAAGATGATTGATGCAGGTAGGGCAGTAGATGTTGTCTATATGGACTTCAGTAAGGCCTTTGACAAGGTCCCTCATGGTAGACTAGTACAAAAGGTGAAGTCACACGGGATCAGGGGTGAACTGGCAAGGTGGATACAGAACTGGCTAGGCCATAGAAGGCAGAGGGTAGCAATGGAGGGATGCTTTTCTAATTGGAGGGCTGTGACCAGTGGTGTTCCACAGGGATCAGTGCTGGGACCTTTGCTCTTTGTAGTATATATAAATGATTTGGAGGAAAATGTAACTGGTCTGATTAGTAAGTTTGCAGACGACACAAAGGTTGGTGGAATTGCGGATAGCGATGAGGACTGTCTGAGGATACAGCAGGATTTAGATTGTCTGGAGACTTGGGCGGAGAGATGGCAGATGGAGTTTAACCTGGACAAATGTGAGGTAATGCATTTTGGAAGGGCTAATGCAGGTAGGGAATATACAGTGAATGGTAGAACCCTCAAGAGTATTGAAAGTCAAAGAGATCTAGGAGTACAGGTCCACAGATCACTGAAAGGGGCTACACAGGTGGAGAAGGTAGTCAAGAAGGCATACGGCATGCTTGCCTTCATTGGCCGGGGCATTGAGTATAAGAATTGGCAAGTCATGTTGCAGCTGTATAGAACCTTAGTTAGGCCACACTTGGAGTATAGTGTTCAATTCTGGTCGCCACACTACCAGAAGGATGTGGAGGCTTTAGAGAGGGTGCAGAAGAGATTTACCAGAATGTTGCCTGGTATGGAGGGCATAAGCTATGAGGAGCGATTGAATAAACTCGGTTTGTTCTCACTGGAACGAAGGAGGTTGAGGGGCGACCTGATAGAGGTATACAAAATTATGAGGGGCATAGACAGAGTGGATAGTCAGAGGCTTTTCCCCAGGGTAGAGGGGTCAATTACTAGGGGGCATAGGTTTAAGGTGAGAGGGGCAAAGTTTAGAGTAGATGTACGAGGCAAGTTTTTTACGCAGAGGGTAGTGGGTGCCTGGAACTCACTACCGGAGGAGGTAGTGGAGGCAGGGACGATAGGGACATTTAAGGGGCATCTTGACAAATATATGAATAGGATGGGAATAGAAGGATACGGACCCAGGAAGTGTAGAAGATTGTAGTTTAGTCGGGCAGTATGGTCGGCACGGGCTTGGAGGGCCGAAGGGCCTGTTCCTGTGCTGTACATTTCTTTGTTCTTTGTTCTTTGTTGTTAAGTTGACTGGAATGCTAGCAGCACGGTTTGGAGCTGCTCTGGTATAGAAGTTATTGCAAATAAACACTGGTGTGGTGACGGAACCCCTGCCTCCTGTGGATTATTACAGTGGCGACGAGGTTAACAAAGAAACTTGCGGAGACCAGCTGCCGCACTCGGAGGGTAAGCCTTGCTCTTTCCAAAATGCCGTTTTTTGGGAAGTTATATGCATTCGACCTGACTATTGAGGACTGGTCCCAGTATGTGGAGAGAATGTGTTACTTCTTCCAGGCCAATGAGATAATGAAGGACAAAAGGAAACGGGTTATCCTGCTGTCGGCGTGCGGACCCTCAGCCTTCGCCATTATACGTAGTCTGACTTATCCCGCTACGCCGGACACGATACCTTTCCAAGAATTAACGAAATTGGTGGAAGAGCACTATGACCCAAAACCATCCCTCATTTTGCGTAGGTACAGATTCTACACAACGAAGCGGGAAGACAGAGAGTCAGTCACAAATTTCTTAACCCGCCTGGGAAGGCTGCGGAAAAATGTGAGTTCGGCCCGACGCTAAATGAAATGCTTCGGGACCGGTTAGTGTGTGGCATAAACGACCTCACAATACAGCGCCTGTTGGTGGAAACGCAGCCAGACTGCAGGCGGGCGTTACAGCTCGCACTGTCCCTAGAAAAGGCAGCAAGTGGGGTGCAGGAACTACAGGACACGCCAATGGAGGTAGATACCTGGGAGAGGGACTACCACAACGGGTCCAGCTACCAGATAGCCGCCCTCAGGAAAAGCCTGAGGAACAGAGGGCCAAAGGAAAACCCCAGAACTGCCCCCAAGTCTGCCAGGACTAACTGGAGACAGAGGGAACTACCGGCTGAGGCTCCCCCAACAGAGAAGGACCGTTTCTGGCACCAGACAGAGTGGGGTAACAGCGACAGAAACCCTAGAAGGAGGTGGAAAAAGAGGAATAGCAGGTGGGGACGCAGGGAAGTACACAACCTAGACGCCCCATCCTCCTCCGAAGGGGAACAGTTATGTAATATTGCGATGAAGAAAGCAGAACCTATTAAGATTCCCCCATGGATGAACGGTCGGCCGACAATAATGGAAATGGACACGGGTGCGGCTGTATCAGGAATGGGAGTGGCAGCATTTAAAACAATCAAAGATGGACTCCAGCCACTAACCCGAACAAAAACATCGACGAAACTTAAAACCTACACGGGGGATCCCCTGGAAGTTCCAGGCACGACTCATGGACCCGTGGAATATGACAAACAATTGCTCAGATTACCATTGACGATAGTGAGGGCTCCGGACCGAACTTAATAAGACGGAACTGGCTGAAAGACCTAAACTTAGATTGGATGAAAATTTTCCAGAGTGGAAGTGGGCAGTTGAGTGGAGTACTCCAAAAATACCCGGAGGTCTTCCAAGAAGGTTTGGGGGAAATTAGAGGCACCAAAGCAACTTTGCACGTGGACCCAGAAGCCCTTCCGAAATTTTGTGAGGCCAGGTCGGTACCTTTTGCATTAAGGAAGAAAGTAGATGTGGAAATAGAAAGGTTACGGCGCGACGGCATTATCAGACCAGTACAGTTCTCGGAATGGGCAGCGCCGGTGGTACCAATTTTGAAGCCAGACGGCTCGATACGTCTCTGTGGAGATTTCAAACAGACGGTAAACAAATATGCACTGCTGGACAAATACCCGATCCCGAAAATAGACGACCTATGTGCCAAATTGGCAGGTGGGCTAATGTTCACAAAACTGGACATGAGCCACGCCTACCTGCAGTTAAAACTGGACAAGGACTCCCAGAGGTTCGCTACGATCAACACCCTGAAGGGACTTTTTCGTTATACTAGGCTACCCTTCGGGGTGTCATCGGCCTGCGCTATATTCCAGCGTACGATGGAAAATATTCTGCAGGGACTACCGCAGGTGGCGATTTATTTGGACGATGTCTTAATCACTGGTAGGACAAACAGGGAACACTTAAGGAACCTGGAGGAAGTGCTCAGGCGTTTCGCAAAGGCAGGCGTACGGCTGAAAAGAGAAAAATGTGTTTTTCTGGCCCCACAAGTGATGTGCCTGGGATATAAAGTAGACGAGTCGGGCTTACGCCCATTGGAAGACCGAGTAAGGGCAATAAAAGAAGCCCCAGCTCCCACCACGGTCCAGGAGCTACGATCATTTCTCGGGTCGGTAACCTATTATGGAAAATTTATTGAAAATAGGGCGTCCATCCTAGAACCCCTCCACCAGCTACTAAAAAAGGGACAAGAATGGAAATGGTCCGCCCGCCAAAACCGAGCATTTAGGGACATTAAGGAACAGCTGTCATCCGAAAATGTCCTAGAGCATTATGACCCAAGGAAGGAGTTGGTGGTCACGTGTGATGCATCATCTTACGGGGTAGGAGCCGTCTTAGCCCATAGAGGAAGGAATGGGGAAGAACGGCCAATAGCCTATGCTTCGAGGACCTTGGCGATGGCTGAGAGAAAGTACGCCCAAATCGAGAAGGAAGGACTGGCGGTGATATTTGCAGTAAAAAAATGTCACCAGTATCTGTACGGGCGGAAATTCACCACCGTGACGGACCATAAGCCGTTATTAGGGTTATTAAAAGAAGACCAGTCAATACCCCCGATTGCATCAGCTAGAATCCAACGCTGGGCGTTGCTACTGGCGGCGTATAGATACGTTCTGGAGCACAGACCGGGAACGCGAGGAGCAAATGCAGATGCCTTGAGCAGACTTCCCCTCCCAGACACCCCGCCGCTCATACCGAAAGTAGAGGAGACAGCAATGACTCTAAATGTTTTGGACACCCTACCAGTGGACGCACAACATATTCGGTTGTGGACGCAAAAAGACCCAGTTTTAGCCAAGATGAAGCACTTACTGCCAACAGGGGAACTGGAGAGACCAGTGGAGCCCCAGATGCACCCACACTGGAGCAGAAGGGACCAAATAACCGTAGAAGACGGTATCCTATTATGGGGAGCCCGGGTAATAGTCCCAGCTCAGGGCCGTCGGGCAATCTTAACCGAGTTACATCACGGACACCCAGGGGTGTCTAAAATGAAGATGCTCGCTCGAAGCTACGTTTGGTGGGCAGGATTGGACACAGGCATAGCAGCCTTGGTACGTCGGTGCCAGGAGTGCCAACAGGGGCAAAGAGTGCCACCAGCTGCGCCATTGCACCCGTGGGAATGGCCAGGCAGACAGTGGACCCGCCTGCATATTGACCACGTCGGCTCTTTCATGGGCTCAATGTTTTTGGTGATAGTGGACGCCCACTCCAAATGGTTGGATGTCCACCGGGTAAACGCGGCAAGCACAGCATCGACAATTGAAAAGCTCAGGGCCTCGTTTGCAACACATGGACTTCCGGAGGTAGTGGTGTCGGACAACGGAACGGCATTCCCAAGTGGGGAATTTGGAAAATTCCTAAAGGGAAACGGAGTCCGCCACATCAAAACGGCCTCTTACCATCCAGCGTCCAACGGCCCGGCAGAGAGAGCGGTCCAGACACTAAAAGCGGGACTCAAGAAGCAGCCGGCAGCGTCAATGGACACAAAGCTCTCCCGCTGGCTGTTTGATTACAGGACCACACCGCATTCCACAACGGGCATACCGCCAGCTGAACTCTTAATGGGAAGGCGGCTGCGAACGAGGCTGAGTCTCCCTTTCCCAAATTTAACGGGGAAAGTGGAGAAACAACAGGAGCTCCAACGCAGGGGGCATGATAATAGTCGGCAGCAGAGACATTTCCAGGTGGGGGCACCGGTTTGGGTCAAGAATTATGGGAATGGACCAACGTGGGTCAAAGGCACGGTAGAGTCCCAAACAGGGCCCATATCCTATGAAGTTTCGATAGGAGGTAAGGTGATGAAGAAACACCTAGACCAAATAAGGGCAGCGGAACCACACCTGGAGGCAGTCGAAGCAGGACCGCCTCAAGCTGGGATAGCCCAGACGGAAAAGATACCCACACCTGTAGCCGCCTGAGTTGGCCACTTCCCGACTTAAAATGGAGAACCGCAAAGGCTGAAGGGAAATTCAGCCAACACAGGCAAAGACTAGCAAATACAGAAATCATGTGTATTGTACCTGCAAAGCAACCAGACAGCACTGAAACCAGCATCCACCTGCATAGTAATGTAGCAGCCATCTGCATAGTAATGTGCGATCCCCAGGCACAATGGCAACATTTAAGGTAAACAAAGCCAAGCCAGACTCCTCGGCGCCAGCAGGAGCCAAGACAAAGGAAGGCCGACGGGCGCTCAGGGACCGCCCAGCGATCAGGGAACAACTCCAGTATTGGAGAAATCGATCCAAGTGATCGGAAAGTAGTCCAATCACTCGGAACCAGGTACGGGGTCCGCCCCAAAGGGCGGGAAGCCCCTGGGGACTATAAAGTAAAGCCCCCGAGTTCAAATCGTCCTTCTTTGACAGGGTCACTCAGCAACTTGAACCAACCCTTGACAGTGACCTGTCTTGTTGCCGCCAACCAAGTAAGTCTCAAGTCAACGCTCGCTACGAGATAGGCGCTCCGAGCTACCAGTCCATACCAGCTTTTGAATCCTGCAGACTCAGAACCCAAACGAAAGGCCATTTGTTCCCCTGACCTGGTGGGCCAGTCCGAAGCTAAGTATAGGCCTGTTAGTTATAGAAATAGCCTAGAAAGTAGAGTTTATGCATGAGTAGCGATTTACTGTGGATAATAAATGTGTTTTGATTTGAATCTTACTAATTGGTGTGTTGAGTTATTGATCATTACTTGAACTTGAACCTCGTGGCGGTATCATAAAGATACCTGGCGACTCGAGAGCAAAGGTTATAAAACAGAGCCAATTCAACCAACCAAAAGTTAGCAACGCACCCCAGCCCCGAGCAATTTCTCCAGACCCCGTCATCCAGTCGTCGGAGATGGACACGTTCGACGAGGCCGCCGCGACACCTCTCCCCGAGGAGGAGGAAGACAACTTCCAAGGAGGTCGTCAAGGAAAAGGCGGGCACCTATTAGGTACACCCCACCCACGTCGGAGAACGACCCGGCGGACGACACAGAGGTGACCGACCCGGACAGGAAGAGCAGGAAGAAGCTCAGAGGAATGCCAGCTGGCAGGAATTCCTCGGACCTTGGGGGTAGGGGTGTAATGACCTCCAATTGGCATTACTGTTTGGCCAATTGGAGTATGAGCTCCCTCAATGATAGCTCATTGAAGGGCCCATATAAGCACCTGTGGAGGCTTTGTGAGGCAGTCTTAAGTTGACTGGAATGCTAGCAGCACGGTTTGGAGCTGCTCTTGGATAAAGTTATTGCAAATAAATACTGGTGTAGCGACGGTACACATGCCTCCTGTGGATTATTACACCCGGGATGGGGAGGATTATCCGGGCTGATTCCCGGGATGGGGGGGGGGGGGTTTATCCGGGCTGATTCCCGGGATGGGGGGATTATCCGGGCTGAGTCCCGGGATGGGGGGGGATTATCCGGGCTGATTCCCGGGATGGGTGGGTGGATTATCCCGTCTTTCCCAGGATGGGGGAGGATTATCCCGGCTGATTCCCGGGATGGGGGGATTATCCGGGCTGATTCCCAGGATGGGGGGGATTATCCGGGCTGATTCCCAGGATGGGGGGGATTATCCGGGCTGATTCCCGGGATGGGTGGGTGGATTATCCCGTCTTTCCCAGGATGGGGGTGATTATCCCGGCTGATTCCTGGGATGGGGGGGGATTATCCGGTCTGATTCCCAGGATGGGGGGGATTATCCGGGCTGATTCCCGGGATGGGTGGGTGGATTATCCCGTCTTTCCCAGGATGGGGGTGATTATCCCGGCTGATTCCCGGGATGGGGGGGATTATCCGGGCTGATTCCCGGGATGGGGGGGATTATCCGGGCTGATTCCCGGGATGGGGGAGGATTATCCGGGCCGATCCCGGGATGGGAGGGATTATCCGAGCTGATTCCCAGGATGGGGGAATTCCAGGGATGGGGGGGATTATCCGGGCTGATTCCCGGGATGGGGGGGATTATCCGGGCTGATTTCCGGGATGCGGGGGGATATTCCCAGCATGGGGGGGATTATCCGGGCTGATTCCCGGGATGGGGGGGATTATCCAGGCTCATTCCCGGGATGGGGGGGATTATCCAGGCTCATTCCCGGGATGGGGGGGATTATCCGGGCTGATTCCCGGGATGGGCGGGGGGATTATCCCGGCTGATTCCCGGGATGGGGGGATTATCCGTCTGATTCCCGGGATGGGGGGGATTATCCGGGCTGATTCCCGGGATGGGGGTGATTAACCGGACTGATTCCCGGGATGGGGGTGGTGTCCCGGGATGGGGGGATTATCCATGCTGATTCCCGGGATGGGGGGGATTATCCGGGCTGATTCCCAGGATGGGGGAAATCCCGGGATGGGGGGATTATCCGGGCTGATTCCCGGGGTGGGGGGGATTATCCGGGCTGATTCCCGGGATGCGGGAGGATACTCCCGGGATGGGGGGGATTATCCGGGATGATACCCGGGGTGGGTGGGGGGTTTATCCCAGCATGGGGGGATTATCCGGGCTGATTCCCGAGATGTGGGGGATTATCCCGGCTGATTCCCGGCATGGGGGGATTATCCGGGCTGATTCCCGGGATGGGGGGATTATCCCGGCTGATTCCCGGGATGGGAGGGATTATCCGTCTGATTCCCGGGATGGGGGGATTATCCGGGCTGATTCCCGGGATGGGAGGGATTATCCGGCCTGATTCCCGGGATGGGAGGGATTATCCGGGCTGATTCCCGGGATGGGGGGATTATCCGGGCTGATTCCCGGGATGGGGGTGGTGTCCCGGGATGGGGGGATTATCCGGGCTGATTCCCGGGATGGAGGGGGATTATCCGGGCTGATTCCCGGGATGGGTGGGGGGTTTATCCCGGAATGGGGGGGATTATCCGGGCTGATTCCCGGGATGGGGGGGATTATCCCGGTTGATTCCCGGGATGGGAGGGTTTATCCGTCTGATTCCCGGGATGGGGGGATTATCCAGGCTGATTCCCGGGATAGGGGAGATTAACCGGACTGATTCCCGGGATGGGGGTGATTAACCGGGCAGATTCCCGGGATGGGGGGATTATCCGCCTGATTCCCGGGATGGGGGGGATTAACCGGGCAGATTCCCGGAATGAGGGGGATTATCCGGGCTGATTCCCGGGATGGGGGGATTATCCGGGCTGATTCCCGGGATGGGGGTGGTGTCCCGGGATGGGGGTATTATCCGGGCTGATTCCCGGGATGGGGGTGGTGTCCCGGGATGGGGGGATTATCCGGGCTGATTCCCGGGATGGGGGGATTATCCGGGCTGATTCCCGGGATGGGGGGGATTATCCGGGCTGATTCCCGGGATGGGGGGGATTATCCGGGCTGATTCCCGGGATGGTGGGATTTTCCGGGCTGATTCCTGGGATGGGGGGATTATAAGGGCTGATTCCCGGGATGGGGGAGGATTATCCGGGCTGATTCCCGGATGGGGAGGATTATCCGGGCTGATTCCCGGATGGGGAGGATTATCCGGGCTGATTCCCGGGATGGGGAGGGGGATTATCCGGGCTGATTCCCGGGATGGCGGGATTATCCGGGCTGATTCCCGGGATGGGGGGGGTTATCCGGGCTGATTCCCGGGATGGGTGGGTGGATTATCCCGTCTTTCCCAGGATGGGGGTGATTATCCCGGCTGATTCCTGGGATGGGGGGATTATCCGGGCTGATTCCCAGGATGGGGGGGATTATCCGGGCTGATTCCCGGGATGGGGGGGGATTATCCGGGCTGATTCCCAGGATGGGGGGGATTATCCGGGCTGATTCCCGGGATGGGGGAGTATTATCCGGGCTGATTCCCGGGATGGGAGAGGATTATCCGGGCCGATCCCGGGATGGGGGGGATTATCCGAGCTGATTCCCAGGATGGTGGAATTCCCGGGATGGGGGGGATAATCCGGGCTGATTCCCGGGATGGGGGGATTATCCGGGCTGATTTCCTGGATGCGGGGGGATATTCCCGGAATGGGGGGGATTATTCGGGCTGATTCCCGGGATGGGGGGGATTATCCAGGCTCATTCCCGGGATGGGGGGGATTATCCGAGCTGATTCCCAGGATGGGGGGGATTATCCGGGCTGATTCCCAGGATGGGGGGGATTATCCAGGCTCATTCCCGGGATGGGGGGGATTATCCGGGCTGATTCCCGGGATGGGCGGGGGGGATTATCCCGGCTGATTCCCGGGATGAGGGGATTATCCGTCTGATTCCAGGGACGGGGGGGATTATCCGGGCTGATTCCCGGGATGGGGGTGATTAACCGGACTGATTCCCGGGATAGGGGTGGTGTCCCGGGATGGGGGGATTATCCGGGCTGATTCCCAGGATGGGGAAATCCCGGGATGGGGGGGATTATCCGGGCTGATTTCCGGGATGGGGGGGATTATCCGGATTGATTCCCGGGATGCGGGAGGATATTCCCGGGATGGGGGGGATTAAAAGGGATGATACCCGGGATGGGTGGGGGGTTTATCCCAGCATGGGGGGGATTATCCGCCCTGATTCCCGGGATGGGGGGGATTATCCTGTCTGATTCCCGGGATGGGGGATTATCCGTCTGATTCCCAGGATGGGGTGATTATCCGGGCTGATTCCCGGGATGGCGGGATTATCCGGGCTGATTCCCGGGATGGGGGTGGTGTCCCGTGATGGGGGGATTATCCGGGCTGATTCCCGGGATGGAGGGGGATTATCCGGGCTGATTCCCGGGATGGAGGGGGATTATCCGGGCTGATTCCCGGGGTGGGGGGACTATCCGGGTCGATTCCCGGGATGGGAGGGATTATCCGTCTGATTCCCGGGATGGGGGGGATTATCCCGGCTGATTCCCGGCATGGGGGGATTATCCGGGCTGATTCCCGGGATGGGGGGGATTATCCCGGCTGATTCCCGCCATGGGGGGTATTATCCGGGCTGATTCCCGGGATGGGGGAATTATCCGTCTGATTCCCAGGATGGGGGGATTATCCCGGCTGATTCCCGGGATGGGAGGGATTATCCGTCTGATTCCCGGGATGGGGGGATTATCCGGGCTGATTCCCGGGATGGGAGGGATTATCCGGGCTGATTCCCGGGATGGGGGGATTATCCGGGCTGATTCCCGGGATGGGAGGGATTATCCGGGCTGATTCCCGGGATGGGGGTGGTGTCCCGGGATGGGGGGATTATCCGGGCTCATTCCCGGGATGGAGGGGGATTATCCGGGCTGATTCCCGGGATGGGTGGGGGGTTTATCGCAGCATGGGGGGGATTATCCGGGCAGATTCCCGGGATGGGGGGGGGTTATCCTGGCTGATTCCCGGGATGGGGGTGATTATCCGGGCTGTTTCCTGGGATGGGGGGGATTATCCGGGCTGATTTCCGGGACGGTTGGGGGGTTTATCCCAGCATGGGGGGGATTATCCGGGCTGATTCCCGGGATGGGGGGATTATCCAGGCTCATTCCCGGGATGGGGAGGATTATCCGAGCTGATTCCCGTAATGGGGGGATTATCCGGGCTGATTCCCGGGATGGGGGGATTATCCAGGCTCATTCCCGGGATGGGGGGATTATCCGGGCTGATTCCCGGGATGGGCGGGGGGATTATCCCGGCTGATTCCCGGGATGGGGGGATTATCCGTCTGATTTCCGTAATGGGGGGGGATTATCCGGGCTGATTCCCGGGATGGGGGTGATTAACCGGACTGATTCCCGGGATGGGGGTGGTGTCCCGGGATGGGGGGATTATCCGGGCTGATTCCCGGGATGGGGGGGATTATTCGGGCTGATTCCCGGGATGCGGGAGGATACTCCCGGGATGGGGGGGATTATCCGGGCTGATTCCCGGGATGGGGGGGATTATTCGGGCTGATTCCCGGGATGCGGGAGGATACTCCCGGGATGGGGGCGATTATCCGGGCTGATTCCCGGGATGCGGGAGGATACTCCCGGGATGGGGGGGATTATCCGGGCTGATTCCCGGAATGGGTGGGGGGTTTATCCCAGGATGGGGGGGATTATCCCGGCTGATTCCCGGCCTGGGGGGATTATCCGGGCTGATTCCCGGGATGGGGGGATTATCCCGGCTGATTCCCGGGATGGGAGGGATTATCCGTCTGATTCTCGGGATGGGGGGATTATCCGGGCTGATTCCCGGGATGGGAGGGATTATCCGGGCTGATTCCCGGGATGGGGGGATTATCCGGGCTGATTCCCGGGATGGGAGGGATTATCCGGGCTGATTCCCGGGAAGGGGGGATTATCCGGGCTGATTCCCGGGATGGGAGGGATTATCCGGGCTGATTCCCGGGATGGGGGCGGTGTCCCGGGATGGGGGGATTATCCGGGCTGATTCCCGGGATGGAGGGGGATTATCCGGGCTGATTCCCGGGATGGGTGGGGGGTTTATCCCGGAATGGGGGGGATTATCCGGGCTGATTCCCGGGATGGGAGGGATTATCCGGCCTGATTCCCGGGATGGGAGGGATTATCCGGGCTGATTCCCGGGATGGGGGGATTATCCGGGCTGATTCCCGGGATGGGAGGGATTATCCGGACTGATTCCCGGGATGGGGGGGATTATCCGGGCTGATTCCCGGGATGGGAGGGATTATCCGGGCTGATTCCCGGGATGGGGGTGGTGTCCCGGGATGGGGGGATTATCCGGGCTGATTCCCGGGATGGAGGGGGATTATCCGGGCTGATTCCCGGGATGGGTGGGGGGTTTATCCCGGAATGGGGGGATTATCCGGGCTGATTCCCGGGATGGGGGGAATTATCCAGGCTGATTCCCGGGATAGGGGAGATTAACCAGACTGATTCCCGGGATGGGGGTGATTAACCGGACTGATTCCCGGGATGGGGGTGGTGTCCCGGGATGGGGGGATTATCCATGCTGATTCCCGGGATGGGGGTGGTGTCCCGGGATGGGGGGATTATCCGGGCTGATTCCCGGGATGGGGGGGATTATCCGGGCTGATTCCCAGGATGGGGGAAATCCCGGGATGGGGGGGATTATCCGGGCTGATTCCCGGGATGGGGCGGATTATTCGGGCTGATTCCCGGGATGCGGGAGGATACTCCCGGGATGGGGGGGATTATCCGGGCTGATTCCCGGGATGCGGGAGGATACTCCCGGGATGGGGGGGATTATCCGGGCTGATTCCCGGGATGGGTGGGGGGTTTATCCCAGCATGGGGGGGATTATCCGGGCTGATTCCCGAGATGTGGGGGATTATCCATGCTGATTCCCGGCATGGGGGGATTATCCGGGCTGATTCCCGGGATGGGGGGATTATCCCGGCTGATTCCCGGGATGGGAGGGATTATCCGTCTGATTCCCGGGGTGGGGGGATTATCCGGGCTGATTCCCGGGATGGGAGGGATTATCCGCCCTGATTCCCGGGATGGGAGGGATTACCGGGCTGATTCCCGGGATGGGGGTGGTGTCCCGGGATAGGGGAGATTAACCAGACTGATTCCCGGGATGGGGGTGATTAACCGGACTGATTCCCGGGATGGGGGTGGTGTCCTGGGATGGGGGGATTATCCATGCTGATTCCCGGGATGGGGGGGATTATCCGGGCTGATTCCCAGGATGGGGGAAATCCCGGGATGGGGGGGATTATCCGGGCTGATTCCCGGGATGGGGCGGATTATTCGGGCTGATTCTCGGGATGCGGGAGGATACTCCCGGGATGGGGGGGATTATCCGGGCTGATTCCCGGGATGCGGGAGGATACTCCCGGGATGGGGGGGATTATCCGGGCTGATTCCCGGGATGGGTGGGGGGTTTATCCCAGCATGGGGGGGATTATCCGGGCTGATTCCCGGCATGGGGGGATTATCCGGGCTGATTCCCAGGATGGGGGGATTATCCGGGCTGATTCCCGGCATGGGGGGATTATCCGGGCTGATTCCCGGGATGGGGGGATTATCCCGGCTGATTCCCGGGATGGGAGGGATTATCCGTCTGATTCCCGGGATGGGGGGATTATCCGGGCTGATTCCCGGGATGGGAGGGATTATCCGCCCTGATTCCCGGGATGGGAGGGATTATCCGGGCTGATTCCTGGGATGGGGGGATTATCCGGGCTGATTCCCGGGATGGGGGGGATTATCCGGGCTGATTCCCGGGATGGGAGGGATTATACGGTGCTGATTCCCGGGATGGGGGTGGTGTCCCGGGATGGGGGGATTATCCGGGCTGATTCCCGGGATGGAGGGGGATTATCCGGGCTGATTCCCGGGGTGGGTGGGGGGTTTATCCCGGAATGGGGGGGATTATCCGGGCTGATTCCCGGGATGGGGGGAATTATCCCGGTTGATTCCCGGGATGGGAGGGTTTATCCGTCTGATTCCCGGGATGGGGGGGATTATCCAGGCTGATTCCCGGGATAGGGGAGATTAACCGGACAGATTCCCGGGATGGGGGTGATTAACCGGGCAGATTCCCGGAATGAGGGGGATTATCCGAGCTGATTCCCAGGATGGGGGGGATTATCCAGGCTCATTCCCGGGATGGTGGGGATTATCCGGGCTGATTCCCGGGATGAGGGGATTATCCGTCTGATTCCAGGGACGGGGGGGATTATCCGGGCTGATTCCCGGGATGGGGGTGATTAACCGGACTGATTCCCGGGATAGGGGTGGTGTCCCGGGATGGGGGGATTATCCGGGCTGATTCCCAGGATGGGGAAATCCCGGGATGGGGGGGATTATCCGGGCTGATTCCCGGGATGGGGGGGATTATCCGGATTGATTCCCGGGATGCGGGAGGATATTCCCGGGATGGGGGGGATTAAAAGGGATGATACCCGGGATGGGTGGGGGGTTTATCCCAGCATGGGGGGGATTATCCGGGCTGATTCCCGGGATGGGGGTGGTGTCCCGGGATGGGGGGATTATCCGGGCTGATTCCCAGGATGGGGAAATCCCGGGATGGGGGGGATTATCCGGGCTGATTCCCGGGATGGGGGGGATTATCCGGATTGATTCCCGGGATGCGGGAGGATATTCCCGGGATGGGGGGGATTAAAAGGGATGATACCCGGGATGGGTGGGGGGTTTATCCCAGCATGGGGGGGATTATCCGGGCTGATTCCCGGGATGGGGGGGATTATCCTGGCTGATTCCCGGGATGGGGGATTATCCGTCTGATTCCCAGGATGGGGTGATTATCCGGGCTGATTCCCGGGATGGCGGGATTATCCGGGCTGATTCCCGGGATGGGGGTGGTGTCCCGTGATGGGGGGATTATCCGGGCTGATTCCCGGGATGGAGGGGGATTATCCGGGCTGATTCCCGGGGTGGGGGGACTATCCGGGTCGATTCCCGGGATGGGGGGGATTATCCCGGCTGATTCCCGGGATGGGAGGTATTATCCGTCTGATTTCCGGGATGGGGGGGGATTATCCCGGCTGATTCCCGGCATGGGGGGATTATCCGGGCTGATTCCCGGGATGGGGGGGAATTATCCCGGCTGATTCCCGCCATGGGGGGTATTATCCGGGCTGATTCCCGGGATGGGGGGATTATCCGTCTGATTCCCGGGATGGGGGGGATTATCCCGGCTGATTCCCGGGATGGGAGGGATTATCCGTCTGATTCCCGGGATGGGGGGATTATCCGGGCTGATTCCCGGGATGGGAGGGATTATCCGGGCTGATTCCCGGGATGGGGGGATTATCCGGGCTGATTCCCGGGATGGGAGGGATTATCCGGGCTGATTCCCGGGATGGGGGTGGTGTCCCGGAATGGGGGGATTATCCGGGCTCATTCCCGGGATGGAGGGGGATTATCCGGGCTGTTTCCTGGGATGGGGGGGATTATCCGGGCTGATTTCCGGGATGCGGGGGGATATTCCCGGGATGGGGGGGATTATCCGGGCTGATTCCCGGGATGGTTGGGGGGGTTTATCCCAGCATGGGGGGGATTATCCGGGCTGATTCCCGGGATGGGGGGGATTATCCAGGCTCATTCCCGGGATGGGGAGGATTATCCGAGCTGATTCCCGTAATGGGGGGATTATCCGGGCTGATTCCCGGGATGGGGGGATTATCCAGGCTCATTCCCGGGATGGGTGGGATTATCCGGGCTGATTCCCGGGATGGGCGGGGGGATTATCCCGGCTGATTCCCGGGATGGGGGGATTATCCGTCTGATTTCCGGGATGGGGGGGGATTATCCGGGCTGATTCCCGGGATGGGGGTGATTAACCGGACTGATTCCCGGGATGGGGGTGGTGTCCCGGGATGGGGGGATTATCCGGGCTGATTCCCGGGATGGGGGGATTATTCGGGCTGATTCCCGGGATGCGGGAGGATACTCCCGGGATGGGGGGGATTATCCGGGCTGATTCCCGGGATGGGGGGGATTATTCGGGCTGATTCCCGGGATGCGGGAGGATACTCCCGGGATGGGGGGGATTATCCGGGCTGATTCCCGGAATGGGTGGGGGGTTTATCCCAGCATGGGGGGGATTATCCCGGCTGATTCCCGGCATGGGGGGATTATCCGGGCTGATTCCCGGGATGGGGGGATTATCCCGGCTGATTCCCGGGATGGGAGGGATTATCCGTCTGATTCTCGGGATGGGGGGATTATCCGGGCTGATTCCCGGGATGGGAGGGATTATCCGGCCTGATTCCCGGGATGGGAGGGATTGTCCGGGCTGATTCCAGGGATGGGGGGATTATCAGGGCTGATTCCCGGGATGGGAGGGATTATCCGGGCTGATTCCCGGGATGGGGGTGGTGTCCCGGGATGGGGGGATTATCCGGGCTGATTCCCGGGATGGAGGGGGATTATCCGGGCTGATTCCCGGGATGGGTGGGGGGTTTATCCCGGAATGGGGGGGATTATCCGGGCTGATTCCCGGGATGGGAGGGATTATCCGGCCTGATTCCCGGGATGGGAGGGATTATCCGGGCTGATTCCCGGGATGGGGGGATTATCCGGGCTGATTCCCGGGATGGGAGGGATTATCCGGACTGATTCCCGGGATGGGGGGGATTATCCGGGCTGATTCCCGGGATGGGAGGGATTATCCGGGCTGATTCCCGGGATGGGGGTGGTGTCCCGGGATGGGGGGATTATCCGGGCTGATTCCCGGGATGGAGGGGGATTATCCGGGCTGATTCCCGGGATGGGTGGGGGGTTTATCCCGGAATGGGGGGGATTATCCGGGCTGATTCCCGGGATGGGGGGAATTATCCAGGCTGATTCCCGGGATAGGGGAGATTAACCAGACTGATTCCCGGGATGGGGGTGATTAACCGGACTGATTCCCGGGATGGGGGTGGTGTCCCGGGATGGGGGGATTATCCATGCTGATTCCCGGGATGGGGGGGATTATCCGGGCTGATTCCCAGGATGGGGGAAATCCCGGGATGGGGGGGATTATCCAGGCTGATTCCCGGGATGGGGCGGATTATTCGGGCTGATTCCCGGGATGCGGGAGGATACTCCCGGGATGGGGGGGATTATCCGGGCTGATTCCCGGGATGCGGGAGGATACTCCCGGGATGGGGGGGATTATCCGGGCTGATTCCCGGGATGGGTGGGGGGTTTATCCCAGCATGGGGGGGATTATCCGGGCTGATTCCCGAGATGTGGGGGATTATCCATGCTGATTCCCGGCATGGGGGGATTATCCGGGCTGATTCCCGGGATGGGGGGATTATCCCGGCTGATTCCCGGGATGGGAGGGATTATCCGTCTGATTCCCGGGATGGGGGGATTATCCGGGCTGATTCCCGGGATGGGAGGGATTATCCGCCCTGATTCCCGGGATGGGAGGGATTATCCAGGCTGATTCCTGGGATGGGGGGATTATCCGGGCTGATTCCCGGGATGGGGGGATTATCCGGGCTGATTCCCGGGATGGGAGGGATTACCGGGCTGATTCCCGGGATGGGGGTGGTGTCCCGGGATAGGGGAGATTAACCAGACTGATTCCCGGGATGGGGGTGATTAACCGGACTGATTCCCGGGATGGGGGTGGTGTCCCGGGATGGGGGGATTATCCATGCTGATTCCCGGGATGGGGGGGATTATCCGGGCTGATTCCCAGGATGGGGGAAATCCCGGGATGGGGGGGATTATCCGGGCTGATTCCCGGGATGGGGCGGATTATTCGGGCTGATTCCCGGGATGCGGGAGGATACTCCCGGGATGGGGGGGATTATCCGGGCTGATTCCCGGGATGCGGGAGGATACTCCCGGGATGGGGGGGATTATCCGGGCTGATTCCCGGGATGGGTGGGGGGTTTATCCCAGCATGGGGGGGATTATCCGGGCTGATTCCCGAGATGTGGGGGATTATCCCGGCTGATTCCCGGCATGGGGGGATTATCCGGGCTGATTCCCGGGATGGGGGGATTATCCCGGCTGATTCCCGGGATGGGAGGGATTATCCGTCTGATTCCCGGGATGGGGGGATTATCCGGGCTGATTCCCGGGATGGGAGGGATTATCCGCCCTGATTCCCGGGATGGGAGGGATTATCCGGGCTGATTCCTGGGATGGGGGGATTATCCGGGCTGATTCCCGGGATGGGGGGGATTATCCGGGCTGATTCCCGGGATGGGAGGGATTATCCGGCCTGATTCCCGGGATGGGGGTGGTGTCCCGGGATGGGGGGATTATCCATGCTGATTCCCGGGATGGGGGGGATTATCCGGGCTGATTCCCAGGATGGGGGAAATCCCGGGATGGGGGGGATTATCCGGGCTGATTCCCGGGATGGGGCGGATTATTCGGGCTGATTCCCGGGATGCGGGAGGATACTCCCGGGATGGGGGGGATTATCCGGGCTGATTCCCGGGATGCGGGAGGATACTCCCGGGATGGGGGGGATTATCCGGGCTGATTCCCGGGATGGGTGGGGGGTTTATCCCAGCATGGGGGGGATTATCCGGGCTGATTCCCGAGATGTGGGGGATTATCCCGGCTGATTCCCGGCATGGGGGGATTATCCGGGCTGATTCCCGGGATGGGGGGATTATCCCGTCTGATTCCCGGGATGGGAGGGATTATCTGTCTGATTCCCGGGATGGGGGGATTATCCGGGCTGATTCCCGGGATGGGAGGGATTATCCGCCCTGATTCCCGGGATGGGAGGGATTATCCGGGCTGATTCCTGGGATGGGGGGATTATCCGGGCTGATTCCCGGGATGGGGGGGATTATCCGGGCTGATTCCCGGGATGGGAGGGATTATCCGGGCTGATTCCCGGGATGGGGGTGGTGTCCCGGGATGGGGGGGATTATCCGGGCTGATTCCCGGGATGGAGGGGGATTATCCGGGCTGATTCCCGGGGTGGGTGGGGGGTTTATCCCGGAATGGGGGGGATTATCCGGGCTGATTCCCGGGATGGGGGGGGATTATCCGGGCTGATTCCCGGGATGGGGGTGGTGTCCCGGGATGGGGGGATTATCCGGGCTGATTCCCGGGATGGAGGGGGATTATCCGGGCTGATTCCCGGGGTGGGTGGGGGGTTTATCCCGGAATGGGGGGGATTATCCGGGCTGATTCCCGGGATGGGGGGAATTATCCCGGTTGATTCCCGGGATGGGAGGGTTTATCCGTCTGATTCCCGGGATGGGGGGGATTATCCGGGCTGATTCCCGGGATAGGGGAGATTAACCGGACTGATGCCCGGGATGGGGGTGATTAACCGGACAGATTCCCGGGATGGGGGGGATTATCCGGGCTGATTCCCGGGATGGGGGGATTATCCGCCTGATTCCCGGGATGGGGGGGATTAACCGGGCAGATTCCCGGAATGAGGGTGATTATCCGGGCTGATTCCCGGGATGGGGGTGGTGTCCCGGGATGGGGGGATTATCCGGGCTGATTCCCGGGATGGGGGGTGGTGTCCCGGGATGGGGGGGGTTATCCGGGCTGATTCCCGGGATGGGTGGGTGGATTATCCCGTGTTTCCCAGGATGGGGGTGATTATCCCGGCTGATTCCTGGGATGGGGGGATTATCCCGGCTGATTCCCGGGATGGGGGGGGATTATCCGGGCTGATTCCCAGGATGGGGGGGATTATCCGGGCTGATTCCCAGGATGGGGGGGATTATCCGGGCTGATTCCCAGGATGGGGGGGATTATCCGGGCTGATTCCCGGGATGGGGGAGGATTATCCGGGCTGATTCCCGGGATGGGGGAGGATTATCCGGGCCGATCCCGGGATGGGGGGGATTATCCGAGCTGATTCCCAGGATGGTGGAATTCCCGGGATGGGGGGGATTATCCGGGCTGATTCCCGGGATGGGGGGGATTATCCGGGCTGATTTCCCGGATGCGGGGGGATATTCCCGGGATGGGGGGGATTATCCGGGCTGATTCCCGGGATGGGGGGGATTATCCAGGCTCATTCCCGGGATGGGGGAGGATTATCCGAGCAGATTCCCAGGATGGGGGGGATTATCTGGGCTGATTCCCGGGATGGGGGGCATTATCCAGGCTCATTCCCGGGATGGGGGGGATTATCCGGGCTGATTCCCGGGATGGGCGGGGGGGATTATCCCGGCTGATTCCCGGGATGAGGGGATTATCCGTCTGATTCCAGGGACGGGGGGGATTATCCGGGCTGATTCCCGGGATGGGGGTGATTAACCGGACTGATTCCCGGGATGGGGGTGGTGTCCCGGGATGGGGGGATTATCCGGGCTGATTCCCAGGATGGGGAAATCCCGGGATGGGGGGGATTATCCGGGCTGATTCCCGGGATGGGGGGGATTATCCGGATTGATTCCCGGGATGCGGGAGGATATTCCCGGGATGGGGGGGATTAAAAGGGATGATACCCGGGATGGGTGGGGGGTTTATCCCAGCATGGGGGGATTATCCGGGCTGATTCCCGGGATGGGGGGGGATTATCCTGGCTGATTCCCGGGATGGGGGGGATTATCTGGGCTGATTCCCGGGATGGGGGGCATTATCCAGGCTCATTCCCGGGATGGGCGGGGGGGATTATCCCGGCTGATTCCCGGGATGAGGGGATTATCCATCTGATTCCAGGGACGGGGGGGATTATCCGGTCTGATTCCCGGGATGGGGGTGATTAACTGGACTGATTCCCGGGATGGGGGTGGTGTCCCGGGATGGGGGGATTATCCGGGCTGATTCCCAGGATGGGGAAATCCCGGGATGGGGGGGGATTATCCGGGCAGTTTCCCGGGATGGGGGGGATTATCCGGATTGATTCCCGGGATGCGGGAGGATATTCCCGGGATGGGGGGGATTAAAAGGGATGATACCCGGGATGGGTGGGGGGTTTATCCCAGCATGGGGGGGATTATCCGGCTGATTCCCGGGATGGGGGGGGATTATCCTGGCTGATTCCCGGGATGGGGGTGATTATCCGGGCTGTTTCCTGGGATGGGAGGGGGGATTATCCCCGCTGATTCCTGGGATGGGGGATTATCCATCTGATTCCCGGGATGGGGGGATTATACGGGCTGATTCCCGGGATGGGGGTGATTAACCGGGCTGATTCCCGGGATGGGGGGGATTATCCGGGATGGGGGGATTATCCGGGCTGATTCCCGGGATGGGGGGATTATCCGGGATGGGGGGATTATCCGGGCTGATTCCCGGGATGGGGGGATTATCCGGGATGGGTGGGATTATCCGGGCTGATTCCCGGGATGGGGATTATCCGGGATGGGGGGATTATCCGGGCTGATTCCCGGGATGGGGATTATCCGGGATGGGGGGATTATCCGGGCTGTTTCCCGGGATGGGGGGATTATCCGGGATGGGGGGGATTATCCGGGATGGGGGATTATCCGGGATGGGGGGATTATCCGGGCTGATTCCCGGGATGGGGGGGATTATCCGGGATGGGGGGATTGTCCGGGATGATTCCCGGGATTATATCCTTTGGGATTTGGAATTCTGTCAGGATGAGACAGGGTTGGTGTTTTGACCATGTGACCAGGAAGGGGGCGGGGTCACTGAGCAAGATGCCCGCATCTGTCGAGATGACGCATTTTCCGCTCCCGGGGCTGATACCAATTCCGCCCCCCCCCCCTCCCCGCTGAAGACGCCATTTCCGGGCCGCTGACGCTATTTTCCGCCCCCCCTCCGCTGCAGACGCCATTTCCGGGCCGTTGACGCCATTTCCGGGCCGCTGACGCTATTTTCCGCCCCCCCTCCGCTGCAGACGCCATTTCCGGGCCGCTGACGCTATTTCCGGGCCGAACGCTATTTTCCGCCCCTCCTCCGCTGCAGACGCCATTTCCGGGCCGTTGACGCCATTTCCGGGCCGCTGACGCTATTTTCCGCCCCCCCTCCGCTGCAGACGCCATTTCCGGGCCGCTGACGCTATTTCCGGGCCGAACGCTATTTTCCGCCCCTCCTCCGCTGCAGACGCCATTTCCGGGCCGCTGACGCTATTTCCGGCCCGTTGACGCTATTTCCGGCCCGCGCCGCCGTCAGTTCCGGTCATTCCGCCATGTCCGCCCCGCTACTGAGAGGAATCCTTGGCCGCGCCGCCCGGCTCCGCCCGACCGGGACCGCGATCAGCCCGCGGGCCCGCCTCACCGGCAAGGTGTCCGAGCAGGAGATCGGAACCGGGGTCAGTCAGCTTACACCCCTGACCCCCCAACCCTGACCCCCCCAAACCCTGACCTTCAAACCCTGACACCCCCCCAAACCCTGAGCCCCCCCCAAACCCTGACCTTCAAACCCTGACCCCCCCAAACCCTGACCCCCCCCCCAAACCCTGACCTTCAAACCCTGACACCCCCCCAAACCCTGACCCCCCCCAAACCCTGAGCCCCCCCCAAACCCTGACCTTCAAACCCTGACCCCCCCAAACCCTGACCTTCAAACCCTGACCCCCCCCAAACCCTGAGCCCCCCCAAACCCTGACCTTCAAACCCTGACCCCCCCAAACCCTGACCTTCAAACCCTGACCCCCCCCCAAACCCTGACCTTCAAACCCTGACCCCCCCAAACCCCCCCTGACCTTCAAACCCACACTCCCCCGCCTGACCCCTGGACCTTGACCTTTAATCCCCCAGACCCTGACCCCACTGACCTTCAAATGACCCCTGACCCTCCTGTGGGTGGAGTCTGCAGGGAGGGTGTGACCCCCCCCCCATATCCAGGTGCACAGGGGGATCCCAGTGACCCTCCTGGGAGGAGGTCGCTCCGGCCGCTCTGGATTGTTGTAAAAGGGATCCTGGCAATTTCCCCGCGGTGTCCAAAGCGGTGTGGGGTTACCTGGGGGAGGGGTGCTCAGTCACAGGGTGGGTGCAGACCCGATGGGCCGAATGGCCTCCTGCATTGTGATGGGCTGTTGGCTCTTGGTGCTGTTGTAACTGTGCAGCTTGTAGATTACTCTCTCTCTCTCTCACACACAGGCGTCGATCATTGGATTCAGCGTCTTATCGGCTGTGATTCTGATCCCAGCTGCCTGGTTCCTCTCTCACATCGAGAACTACAAGAAGCGGGAGTGAGGGAAGGTCGACAGCCCGGGAGCAGAGAAACCAAACGTCTCAAACTCCTCCTCTCTCTCCCCCTGACCTGCAGCTTTGGAGATCCACATTCCACACTCGCCTTCGAATAGCTGACTATCTCTCAGAGCCATCTTTACTGAAATGTTAAACGCTGTCTTTGTCAATTGGAGCTGTAGCTGATGTCGGTTACAATAAACCTCATTTAAAATGAAGCTTATTTCAAATGTCTGGTGCCTTGGGGAAGGGACTGAGGAGTAGGAACTGTGTACGGTGCCGAGACATGTCGGTCTCGGTGGAGTCGCTCTCTGGTCTTGTGTGCTGGGTCTGACCTGGATTCCACAGCCACAAACCGGCTGCGGGAATGTCACAGGCCAGCTTCCTCGATACAAGTCACTGAGGGCCAACCTGTAGGTGCAGCAAGCTGTTAGGCAGGCGAATGGAATGTTAGCCTTGATTGCGAGAGGATTTGAGTGCAGCAGCAGTGAGGTCTTGCTGCAATTGTATAGGGGCTTGGTTAGCCTGCACCTGGAGCACTGTGAGCAATTCTGGTCCCCTTGCCTCAGAAAGGATATTATTGCCATAGGGGGAGGGCAACAAGGGTTCAGCAGACTTGTTCCGGGGATGGTGGGACTGGCCTGTGAAGAGGGATTCTGGCAGATTGCGCCTGTATTGTCCAGAATTTAAGATTGGGAGGTGATCTCATTGAAACCTACAAAATACTGAATTAAAGAAATCGAGTAAATACAGGTCAGGTGTTTCTCTTGGTTGGGGAGTCCAGAAGCAGCAAATCAGGGGGGAGCCACTCGGGATGGAGAGGTGGACAGATTTCTCCACCGAGGGTTGTGAGTCTGGGGTTCGGTACCTGGGAGGGTAGTGGGAGCTCCGTCATTCGGTCTGTTTAAAGCAGAGATCGGATTTCTTTTTTTAAATAAAATATGTTTATTCAAATTTTCCAACAACATTTTTAACAAACCCCCCCCCCCCAGTAACAAAAAGAAACACAAACCTAACAGTCAAAAATTATACAAAACTTATACATTGGGGTTCCCCATATACAGTAAACCCCCCCCCCAATATGGCATTCAAAGGTACCCATAGGGAAGCCCCCCCCCACCCACCCGAATCGCTCCCCCCCCCCCACCCACTCGAATCTCTTCCCCCCCCCCCCCCCGAATCTCTCTTTCTCCCCCCCCCCCCCCCGAATCTCTTCACCCCCCCAAATCTCTTTCTCCCCCCCCCCCCCCCCCTGAAAGAGACCCCCTCTTCCTCGGGTTGCTGCTGACCTAACGCTCCTCGAGATAGTCGAGGAACAGTTGCCACCGCCTGAGGAAACCCTGCGCAGACCCTCGCAAGCCAAACTTTATCCTCGTTTATCCAGGCCTCCACACTGGGGGGCTTTGCGTCCTTCCATAATAGCAAGATCCTCCGCCGGGCTACCAGGGACGCAAAGGCCAGGATACCGGCCTCTTTTGCCTCCTGCACTCGCGGCTCGTCCGTTACCCCAAATAATGCCAATCCCCAGCTCGGCTTGACCCGGGCGTTCACCACCTTGGACATAGTCCTCGCAAAACCCCTCCAGCGCCGGGCACGACCAGAACATGTGGACGTGGTTTGCCGGGCTCCCCGAGCGTCTCCCACATCTGTCCTCCACCCCAAAGAACCTACTCAGCCTCGCCCCTGTCATATGTGCTCTGTGAGTAACCTTGAATTATATTAGGCTGAGCCTGGCGCAAGAGGAGGAAGAATTACTCGGCATCAGCCCACAGACCCTCATCTATCTCCTCCCCAAGCTCCTCCTCCCACTTGCCCTTTAACTCCTCCACCGAGGCTGCCTCCTCTTCCTGCAGCTCCTGGTAAATCGCCGAGACCTTGCCTTCTCCAACCCATACCCCCGAGATCACCCTGTCCTGAATCCCACGTGTCGGGAGCAGCGGGAATTCCCCCACCTGCCGCCTCACAAACGCCCTCACTTGCATATACCTGAAAGCGTTTCCCGGTGGTAGCCCAAACTTCTCCTCCAGTGCCCCTAGGCTCGCAAACGTCCCATCGATGAACAGGTCCCCCATTCTTCTAATCCCTGCCCGATGCCAGCTCCGAAACCCCCCATCCATCCTTCCCGGGACAAACCGATGGTTCTCCCTAATCGGGGACCTTCCGAGGCTCCCACCTCGCCCCTGTGTCGCCTCCACTGCCCCCAGATCTTCAGCGTCGCCGCCACCACCGGACTCGTGGTGTACCTTGTCGGCGAGAGCGGCAGCGGTGCCGTCACCAGCGCCCTCAGGCTCGTGCCCACACAGGACGCCATCTCCAACCTCTTCCACGCCGCCCCCTCTCCCTCCATTACCCACTTACAGATCATCGCCACATTGGCTGCCCAATAATAGCCGCACAGATTCGGCAGCGCCAGCCCCTCCGTCCCTGCTACGCTCCAGAAACACCCTCTTTACCCTCGGGGTCTTATTCGCCCACATGAATCCCATGATGCTCCTACCTACCCGTTTAAAAAAGGCCTTGGTGATCACAATGGGAAGGCCCTGGAACACAAAGAGAAACCTCGGGAGGACCATCATTTTAACCGACTGCACCCTACCCGCTAGTGAGTGGCAGCACATCCCATCTTTTGAAATCCTCCTCCATCTGCTCCACCAACCGCGTCAAATTGACCTTGTGCAGGGCCCCCCAACTCCTACCTGGATCCCCAGGTACCGAAAGTTCCCGTCCGCCCTCTTCAACGGTAGGTCGTCTATCCCCCTTCCCTGGTCCCCTGAATGCAGCACAAAGAGCTCACTCTTCCCCACGTTGAGCTTATAGCCCGAGAAGTCCCCAAACTCCCTTAGGATCCGCATGACCTCCACCATCCCCTCCACTGGATCTGCCACATACAGCAACAGGTCGTCCGCATACAGCGACACCCGGTGTTCCTCTACCCCCCGGACCAATCCCCTCCATTTCCTGGACTCCCTCAGTGCCATGGCCAGAGGCTCAATTGCCAATGCAAACAACAAGGGGGATAAGGGGCACCCCTGCCTCGTCCCCCGGTACAGCCGAAAGTACTCCGACGTCCGCCGATTCGTAGCCACACTCGCCACCAGGGCTCTATATAGCAATCTGACCCAACTGATGAACCCCTCCCCGAACCCAAACCTCCGCAACACTTCCCAAAGATACTCCCACTCCACCCGGTCAAAGGCCTTCTCCGCGTCCATAGCTGCCACTATTTCCGCCTCTCCCTCCACCGATGGCATCATTATCATGTTTAGGAGCCTCCGCACATTGGTGTTTAGCTGCCTACCCTTCACAAATCCCGTCTGGTCCTCATGAATCACCCCCGGGACACAATCCTCAATTCTCGTAGACAGCACTTTTGCCAGCAACTTAGCGTCAACATTGAGGAGCGAGATCGGTCAATACGACCCACATTGCAGTGGGTCCTTGTCCCGCTTCAGGATCAGAGAGATCAGCGCCCTGGACATTGTCGGGGGCAAGGTCACCCCCTCCCTCGCCTTATTAAAAGTCCTCACTAGCAACGGGCCCACCAGGTCCACGTATTTACTGTAAAACTCGACCGGGAACCCATCCGGCCCCGGGGCCTTCCCCGCCTGCATGCTCCCCAATCCTTTAACCAGCTCCTCCAGCCCAATCGGCACCCCCAAACCAGCCACCTGCTCCTCCTCCACCCTCGGGAACCTCAGCTGACCTAGGAATCGTCGCATCCCCTCCTCCCCCGCTGGGGGCTCAGACCTGTACAGATCCCCATAGACGTCCCTAAATACCTCGTTTATTCTCACCGCACTCCGCACCGTATTCCCCCCTCTATCCCTCACTCCAGCAATCTCCCTCGCTGCCTCCCTCTTACGGAGCTGATGTGCCAGCATCCGACTCGCCTTCTCCCCATACTCATACGTCGCCCCCTGTGCTTTCCTCCACTGTGCCTCTGCTTTCCCCGTGGTCACCAAGTCTAATTCCGACTGGAGGTTCCGCCGCTCCCTGAGTAGTCCCTCCTCGGGGGCCTCTGCATATCTCCTGTCCCCCCTTAAGATCTCCCCCACCAACCTCTCCCTCTCCCTGCCCTCTCTCTTCTCCCTGTGGGCCCTGATGGAGATTAGCTCTCCCCTGACCACCGCCTTCAACGCCTCCCAGACTACCCCCACCTGCACCTCCCCATTGTCATTGGCCTCCAAATATCTTTCAATGCACCCCTGCCCGCACACCCCCTCATCCGCCAATAGTCCCACATCAAGGCGCCACAGCGGGCGCTGGTCCCTCTCCTCCCCCAACTCCAGCTCCACCCAATGCGGGGCGTGGTCTGAGATGGCTATGGCCGAATACTCCGTCCCCTCCACCCTCGGGATTAGCGCCCTACTCAAAATAAAAAAATCTATCCGGGAGTAGGCTCTATGGATGTGGGAAAAGAAAGAAAATTCCCTGGCCAGGAGCCTGACAAACCTCCATGGATCCACTCCCCCCATCTGGTCCACAAACCCCCTGAGCACCTTGGCCGCAGCCGGCCTCTTCCCCGTCCTGGACCTAGAGCGATCCAATGCTGGGTCCAGCACCGTGTTGAAATCCCCCCCCCCCACCCCGCCCCCATTATCAAGCTTCCTACCTCCAGGTCCGGAATCCGACCCAGCATGCACTTCATAAATCCGGCATCGTCCCAATTCGGGGCATATATGTTCACCAGTACCACCCACACCCCCTGCAACCTACCGCTCACCATCACATATCGACCTCCATTATCCACTACAATATTCTTGGCCTCAAACGACACCCGCTTCCCCACCAGTATTGCCACCCCTCTGTTCTTCGCATCCAGCCCCGAATGGAACACCTGTCCTACCCATCCCTTTCTCAGCCTAACCTGATCTGCCACCTTCAAATGTGTCTCCTGGAGCATAACCACGTCTGCCTCAAGTCCCTTTAGGTGCACGAACACTCGGGCCCTCTTGACCGGCCCGTTCAGGCGCCTCACATTCCAAGTTATCAGCCGGATTGGGGGGGTGCACCCCCCCGCCGACTAGCCATCTCCTTTTCTAGGCCAGCCACGTGCCCGCGCCTCCCGCACCCTCCAGTCCCCCAGACGGGGGACCCCCGCCCCGACCACCTCTCCTACTTCCAGCTCCCCTTTGGCCAATGCAGCAGCAACCCTATCCCCCCCCCCCCGCTAGATCCATATCTGGCCCTTTTGCTCCCCCCATAACACTCCCGTAAGTCAGCTGACCCCGGCCTCTCCCGCCTTCCCATCGGCCCCCAGTGTGGGGATCCCCCTCCCCCTCCCTGGCAGTCAGTGCGCACTCCTCTCCAGCACCGCCCATCCCCCCCCCCCCCCCCGACCCACACCCCCGTCCTTCCCCAGCGCGGGAAAAAGCCCGCGCTTTCCTGAGCCGGCCCCGCCCCCTCTGGCGCAGCTCCTTTTGCGGCCTTATCTCAATTCCCCATCCCTGGGCCCCACTCCCCCTCTTCCTTCGTGGGGGTCTGCCCCTCCAACACGGACGCCCACACTCTCCCACAGTCTCCCCATCAAATCCTTTCACCCATCCCCACCCAACCAAAGGAACATTCCCTAAACATAATAAACACCCTATACGCAGGAAACATCCCCCCCAACAAACCCTCAATCTGAGTCCAACTTTTCAGTCTGTATAAAGCTCCAAGCCTCCTCAGGCGTTTCGAAACAGTGGTGCCGATCCTGGAATGTGACCCACAATCGCGCTGGCTGCAGCATTCCGAACTTCACTCCCTTCCGACGGAGCACCGCCTTAGCCCGATTAAAGCCAGCTCTCTTCTTGGCCACCTCCGCACTCCAGTCCTGGTGGATTCGGATCTCCGAGTTCTCCCACCTGCTGCTCCCCTCTTTCTTGGCCCATCTCAGGACACACACTCTGTCCATAAAGCGGTGAAACCTCACCACTACAGCTCTTGGCGTCTCGTTGGCCCTGGGCCTCCTCGCCAGGACCCGATGAGCCCCATCCAGCTCCAGGGGCCTCGGGAAAGCTCCCGCGCCATCAGCGAATTGAGCATCGTGCTCACATATGCCCCGGTATCGGGCCCCTCCACTCCTTTGGGGAGACCCAGAATCCAAAGATTCTTCCTCCTTGACCTATTCTCCAGGTCCTCAAATTTTTCCGCCCACCTCTTGTGCAGCGCCTCATGCGCCTCCACCTTCACTGCCAGGCCCAAGATCTCGTCCTCGTTCTCCGAGGCTTTCTGCCGCACCTCCTGGATCGCCGCCCCTTGGGCCTTCTGGGTCTCCACCAGCTTCTCAATCGCCGCCTTCATTGGCGTCAGCATTTCTGTCTTCAACTCCGCAAAGCAGCGTTTAAGAAACTCCTGCTGCTACTGCGCCCACTGCGCCCACGCTGCTTGGTCTCCACCCGCCGCCATCTTGTTTTTTCTCCCTCGCACTTTTTGCTGCACCAGGATCACTTTTTTAACCGCTTCACTCCTGGTCCAATCCATATAATGTCGGGGGGACCTTGCTGTCAGGGGAGGTGTGGCGCTGCTAGTCAAGAGCAGTATTACGGTGGCGGAGAGGATGCTAGATGGGGACTCTTCTTCCGAGGTAGTATTGGCTGAAGTTAGAAACAGGAAAGGAGAGGTCACCCTGTTGGGAGTTTTTTATAGGCCTCCTAATAGTTCTAGGGATGTAGAGGAAAGGATGGCGAAGATGATTCTGGATATGAGCGAAAGTAACAGGGTAGTTATTATGGGAGACTTTAACTTTCCAAATATTGACTGGAAAATATATAGTTCGAGTACAATAGATGGGTCGTTTTTTGTACAGTGTGTGCAGGAGGGTTTCCTGAAACAATATGTTGACAGGCCAACAAGAGGCGAGGCCACGTTGGATTTGGTTTTGGGTAATGAACCAGGCCAGGTGTTGGATTTGGAGGTAGGAGAGCACTTTGGGGACAGTGACCACAATTCGGTGACGTTTACGTTAATGATGGAAAGGGATAAGTATACACCGCAGGGCAAGAGTTATAGCTGGGGAAGGGCAATTATGATGCCATTAGATGTGACTTGGGGGGGATAAGGTGGAGAAGTAGGCTGCAAGTGTTGGGCACACTGGATAAGTGGGGCTTGTTCAAGGATCAGCTACTGCGTGTTCTTGATAAGTATGTACCGGTCAGACAGGGAGGAAGGCGTCGAGCGAGGGAACCGTGGTTTACCAAGGAAGTGGAATCTCTTGTTAAGAGGAAGAAGAAGGCCTATGTGAAGATGAAGTGTGAAGTTTCGGTTGGGGCGATGGATAGTTACAAGGTAGCGAGGAAGGATCTAAAGAGAGAGCTAAGACGAGCAAGGAGGGGACATGAGAAGTATTTGGCAGGAAGGATCAAGGAAAACCCAAAAGCTTTCTATAGGTATGTCAGGAATAAGCGAATGACTAGGGAAAGAGTAGGACCAGTCAAGGACAGGGATGGGAAATTGTGTGTGGAGTCTGAAGAGATAGGCGAGATACTAAATGAATATTTTTCGTCAGTATTCACTCAGGAAAAAGATAATGTTGTGGAGGAGAATGCTGAGCCCCAGGCTAATAGAATAGATGGCATTGAGGTACGTAGGGAAGAGGTGTTGGCAATTCTGGACAGGCTGAAAATAGATAAGTCCCCGGGACCTGATGGGATTTATCCTAGGATTCTATGGGAGGCCAGGGAAGAGATTGCTGGACCTTTGGCTTTGATTTTTATGTCATCATTGGCTACAGGAATAGTGCCAGAGGACTGGAGGACAGCAAATGTGGTCCCTTTGTTCAAAAAGGGGAGCAGAGACAACCCCGGCAACTACAGACCGGTGAGCCTCACGTCTGTAGTGGGTAAAGTCTTGGAGGGGATTATAAGGGACAAGATTTATAATCATCTAGATAGGAATAATATGATCAGGGATAGTCAGCATGGCTTTGTGAAGGGTAGGTCATGCCTCACAAACCTTATTGAGTTCTTTGAGAAGGTGACTGAACAGGTAGACGAGGGTAGAGCAGTTGATGTGGTGTATATGGATTTCAGCAAAGCGTTTGATAAGGTTTCCCACGGTAGGCTATTGCAAAAAATACGGAGGCTGGGGATTGAGGGTGATTTAGAGATGTGGATCAGAAATTGGCTAGCTGAAAGAAGACAGAGGGTGGTGGTTGATGGGAAATGTTCAGAATGGAGTACAGTCACAAGTGGAGTACCACAAGGATCTGTTCTGGGGCCGTTGCTGTTTGTCATTTTTATCAATGACCTAGAGGAAGGCGCAGAAGGGTGGGTGAGTAAATTTGCAGACGATACTAAAGTCGGTGGTGTTGTCGACAGTGTGGAAGGATGTAGCAGGTTACAGAGGGATATAGATAAGCTGCAGAGCTGGGCTGAGAGGTGGCAAATGGAGTTTAATGTAGAGAAGTGTGAGGTGATTCACTTTGGAAGGAATAACAGGAATGCGGAATATTTGGCTAATGGTAAAGTTCTTGAAAGTGTGGCTGAGCAGAGGGATCTAGGTGTCCATGTACATAGATCCCTGAAAGTTGCCACCCAGGTTGATAGGGTTGTGAAGAAGGCCTATGGAGTGTTGGCCTTTATTGGTAGAGGGATTGAGTTCCGGAGTCGGGAGGTCATGTTGCAGCTGTACAGAACTCTGGTCCGGCCGCATTTGGAGTATTGCGTACAGTTCTGGTCACCGCATTATAGGAAGGACGTGGAGGCTTTGGAGCGGGTGCAGAGGAGATTTACCAGGATGTTGCCTGGTATGGAGGGAAAATCTTATGAGGAAAGGCTGACGGACTTGAGGTTGTTTTCGTTGGAGAGAAGAAGGTTAAGAGGAGACTTAATAGAGGCATACAAAATGATCAGGGGGTTGGATAGGGTGGACAGTGAGAGCCTTCTCCCGCGGATGGATATGGCTGGCACGAGGGGACATAACTTTGAACTGAGGGGTAATAGATATAGGACAGAGGTCAGAGGTAGGTTCTTTACGCAAAGAGTAGTGAGGCCGTGGAATGCCCTACCTGCTACAGTAGTGAACTCGCCAACATTGAGGGCATTTAAAAGTTTATTGGATAAACATATGGATGATAATGGCATAGTGTAGGTTAGATGGCTTTTGTTTCGGTGCAACATCGTGGGCCGAAGGGCCTGTACTGCGCTGTATTGTTCTATGTTCTATGTTCTATGTTCTATGTTCCCACACTGGGAGCTGTCGAACAATTGCCGTTGGGGCCCCTCTAGAGAGCCCAAAGGTCCGTTCCCGGCGGGAGCTGCCGAACGTGCGACCCACCTAGGCATAGCCGCAACCGGAAGTCCCGAGATCGGATTTCTCATCAATAACGTAAAGGGTTCTGGCAATAGTGAAGTGTCCAATCAACCATGATGTTATTGAATGGGGGCGGGAGGGGGGAAGCACGTTCAAAGGGCTGAATGGCCTCCTCCTGTTCCTATGGAATGTCGAAGATCGGTCATGATGAAAAGGGGAATGAGAGAGTTTGAAGGACAGAATCATGCAAGGGGATGGAGTGCGGGAAGATGGGACGACCTGATGGCAAATTCGTCCTCCCCGTGCGTGCGTGGGTTTCCTCCGGGTGCTCCGGTTTCCTCCCACAGTCCAAAGATGTGCAGGTTAGGTGGATTGGCCGTGATAAATGGCCCTTAGTGTCCAGAAAAAAGGTTAGGTGGGGTTGCTGGGTTACGGGGATAGGGTCGGTGCAGATTCAATGGGCCGAATGTCCTCCTTCTGCACTGTAAATTCTGTGATAGTGAAGGGTATGGAGTGCGAGCAGGAAGATGGGATGTTGAAGGGTATGGAGTGCGAGCAGGAAGATGGGATGTTGAAGGGTATGGAGTGCGAGCAGGAAGATGGGATGTTGAAGGGTATGGAGTGTGAGCAGGAGGATGGGATGTTGAAGGGTATGGAGTGCGAGCAGGAAGATGGGATGTTGAAGGGTATGGAGTGTGAGCAGGAAGATGGGATGTTGAAGGGTATGGAGTGTGAGCAGGAAGATGGGATATTGAAGGGTATGGAGTGCGAGCAGGAAGATGGGATATTGAAGGGTATGGAGTGCGAGCAGGAAGATGGGATGTTGAAGGGTATGGAGTGTGAGCAGGAAGATGGGATATTGAAGGGTATGGAGTGCGAGCAGGAAGATGGGATGTTGAAGGGTATGGAGTGCGAGCAGGAAGATGGGATATTGAAGGGTATGGAGTGCGAGCAGGAAGATGGGATGTTGAAGGGTATGGAGTGCGAGCAGGAAGATGGGATATTGAAGGGTATGGAGTGCGAGCAGGAAGATGGGATATTGAAGGGTATGGAGTGCGAGCAGGAAGATGGGATATTGAAGGGTATGGAGTGCGAGCAGGAGGATGGGATGTTGAAGGGTATGGAGTGCGAGCAGGAAGATGGGATATTGAAGGGTATGGAGTGCGAGCAGGAGGATGGGATGTTGAAGGGTATGGAGTGCGAGCAGGAGGATGGGATGTTGAAGGGTATGGAGTGCGAGCAGGAAGATGGGATGTTGAAGGGTATGGAGTGTGAGCAGGAAGATGGGATATTGAAGGGTATGGAGTGCGAGCAGGAAGATGGGATATTGAAGGGTATGGAGTGTGAGCAGGAAGATGGGATATTGAAGGGTATGGAGTGCGAGCAGGAAGATGGGATATTGAAGGGTATGGAGTGCGAGCAGGAAGATGGGATGTTGAAGGGTATGGAGTGTGAGCAGGAAGATGGGATGTTGAAGGGTATGGAGTGCGAGCAGGAAGATGGGATGTTGAAGGGTATGGAGTGCGAGCAGGAAGATGGGATATTGAAGGGTATGGAGTGCGAGCAGGAAGATGGGATGTTGAAGGGTATGGAGTGCGAGCAGGAAGATGGGATATTGAAGGGTATGGAGTGTGAGCAGGAAGATGGGATATTGAAGGGTATGGAGTGCGAGCAGGAAGATGGGATATTGAAGGGTATGGAGTGCGAGCAGGAAGATGGGATATTGAAGGGTATGGAGTGCGAGCAGGAAGATGGGATATTGAAGGGTATGGAGTGCGAGCAGGAAGATGGGATATTGAAGGGTATGGAGTGCGAGCAGGAAGATGGGATGTTGAAGGGTATGGAGTGCGAGCAGGAAGATGGGATATTGAAGGGTATGGAGTGCGAGCAGGAAGATGGGATATTGAAGGGTATGGAGTGCGAGCAGGAAGATGGGATATTGAAGGGTATGGAGTGCGAGCAGGAAGATGGGATATTGAAGGGTATGGAGTGCGAGCAGGAGGATGGGATGTTGAAGGGTATGGAGTGCGAGCAGGAGGATGGGATGTTGAAGGGTATGGAGTGCGAGCAGGAAGATGGGATATTGAAGGGTATGGAGTGCGAGCAGGAGGATGGGATGTTGAAGGGTATGGAGTGCGAGCAGGAAGATGGGATATTGAAGGGTATGGAGTGCGAGCAGGAAGATGGGATGTTGAAGGGTATGGAGTGTGAGCAGGAGGATGGGATGTTGAAGGGTATGGAGTGCGAGCAGGAAGATGGGATATTGAAGGGTATGGAGTGCGAGCAGGAGGATGGGATGTTGAAGGGTATGGAGTGCGAGCAGGAAGATGGGATATTGAAGGGTATGGAGTGCGAGCAGGAAGATGGGATGTTGAATGGTATGGAGTGCGAGCAGGAAGATGGGATGTTGAAGGGTATGGAGTGCGAGCAGGAAGATGGGATGTTGAAGGGTATGGAGTGCGAGCAGGAAGATGGGATGTTGAAGGGTATGGAGTGCGAGCTGGAAGATGGGATGTTGAAGGGTATGGAGTGCGAGCTGGAAGATGGGATATTGAAGGGTATGGAGTGTGAGCAGGAGGATGGGATGTTGAAGGGTATGGAGTGTGAGCAGGAAGATGGGATATTGAAGGGTATGGAGTGCGAGCAGGAAGATGGGATATTGAAGGGTATGGAGTGCGAGCAGGAGGATGGGATATTGAAGGGTATGGAGTGCGAGCAGGAAGATGGGATATTGAAGGGTATGGAGTGCGAGCAGGAAGATGGGATGTTGAAGGGTATGGAGTGCGAGCAGGAAGATGGGATGTTGAAGGGTATGGTGTGTGAGCAGGAAGATGGGATGTTGAAGGGTATGGAGTGCGAGCAGGAAGATGGGATATTGAAGGGTATGGAGTGCGAGCAGGAAGATGGGATGTTGAAGGGTATGGAGTGCGAGCTGGAAGATGGGATGTTGAAGGGTATGGAGTGCGAGCAGGAAGATGGGATGTTGAAGGGTATGGAGTGCGAGCAGGAAGATGGGATGTTGAAGGGTATGGAGTGCGAGCAGGAAGATGGGATGTTGAAGGGTATGGAGTGCGAGCAGGAAGATGGGATATTGAAGGGTATGGAGTGTGAGCAGGAGGATGGGATGTTGAAGGGTATGGAGTGCGAGCAGGTAGATGGGATGTTGAAGGGTATGGAGTGTGAGCAGGAGGATGGGATGTTGAAGGGTATGGAGTGCGAGCTGGAAGATGGGATGTTGAAGGGTATGGAGTACGAGCAGGAAGATGGGATGTTGAAGGGTATGGAGTGCGAGCAGGAAGATGGGATATTGAAGGGTATGGAGTGTGAGCAGGAAGATGGGATATTGAAGGGTATGGAGTGTGAGCAGGAAGATGGGATGTTGAAGGGTATGGAGTGCGAGCAGGAAGATGGGATGTTGAAGGGTATGGAGTGCGAGCAGGAAGATGGGATGTTGAAGGGTATGGAGTGCGAGCAGGAAGATGGGATGTTGAAGGGTATGGAGTGCGAGCAGGAGGATGGGATGTTGAAGGGTATGGAGTGCGAGCAGGAAGATGGGATGTTGAAGGGTATGGAGTGCGAGCAGGAAGATGGGATATTGAAGGGTATGGAGTGCGAGCAGGAAGATGGGATATTGAAGGGTATGGAGTGTGAGCAGGAAGATGGGATGTTGAAGGGTATGGAGTGCGAGCAGGAAGATGGGATATTGAAGGGTATGGAGTGCGAGCAGGAAGATGGGATGTTGAAGGGTATGGAGTGCGAGCAGGAAGATGGGATATTGAAGGGTATGGAGTGTGAGCAGGAAGATGGGATATTGAAGGGTATGGAGTGCGAGCAGGAAGATGGGATGTTGAAGGGTATGGAGTGCGAGCAGGAAGATGGGATATTGAAGGGTATGGAGTGCGAGCAGGAAGATGGGATGTTGAAGGGTATGGAGTGCGAGCAGGAAGATGGGATGTTGAAGGGTATGGAGTGTGAGCAGGAAGATGGGATGTTGAAGGGTATGGAGTGTGAGCAGGAAGATGGGATATTGAAGGGTATGGAGTGCGAGCAGGAAGATGGGATGTTGAAGGGTATGGAGTGCGAGCAGGAAGATGGGATATTGAAGGGTATGGAGTGTGAGCAGGAAGATGGGATGTTGAAGGGTATGGAGTGCGAGCAGGAAGATGGGATATTGAAGGGTATGGAGTGCGAGCAGGAAGATGGGATATTGAAGGGTATGGAGTGCGAGCAGGAAGATGGGATATTGAAGGGTATGGAGTGCGAGCAGGAAGATGGGATATTGAAAGGTATGGAGTGCGAGCAGGAAGATGGGATATTGAAGGGTATGGAGTGCGAGCAGGAAGATGGGATATTGAAGGGTATGGAGTGCGAGCAGGAAGATGGGATGTTGAAGGGTATGGAGTGCGAGCAGGAAGATGGGATATTGAAGGGTATGGAGTGCGAGCAGGAAGATGGGATGTTGAAGGGTATGGAGTGTGAGCAGGAAGATGGGATATTGAAGGGTATGGAGTGCGAGCAGGAAGATGGGATATTGAAGGGTATGGAGTGCGAGCAGGAAGATGGGATATTGAAGGGTATGGAGTGCGAGCAGGAGGATGGGATGTTGAAGGGTATGGAGTGCGAGCAGGAAGATGGGATGTTGAAGGGTATGGAGTGCGAGCTGGAAGATGGGATATTGAAGGGTATGGAGTGCGAGCAGGAAGATGGGATATTGAAGGGTATGGAGTGTGAGCAGGAAGATGGGATGTTGAAGGGTATGGAGTGCGAGCAGGAAGATGGGATATTGAAGGGTATGGAGTGCGAGCAGGAAGATGGGATGTTGAAGGGTATGGAGTGCGAGCAGGAAGATGGGATATTGAAGGGTATGGAGTGCGAGCAGGAAGATGGGATATTGAAGGGTATGGAGTGCGAGCAGGAAGATGGGATATTGAAGGGTATGGAGTACGAGCAGGAGGATGGGATGTTGAAGGGTATGGAGTGCGAGCAGGAAGATGGGATATTGAAGGGTATGGAGTGCGAGCAGGAAGATGGGATATTGAAGGGTATGGAGTACGAGCAGGAGGATGGGATGTTGAAGGGTATGGAGTGCGAGCAGGAAGATGGGATGTTGAAGGGTATGGAGTACGAGCAGGAAGATGGGATGTTGAAGGGTATGGAGTGCGAGCAGGAAGATGGGATATTGAAGGGTATGGAGTGCGAGCAGGAAGATGGGATGTTGAAGGGTATGGAGTGCGAGCAGGAAGATGGGATATTGAAGGGTATGGAGTGTGAGCAGGAAGATGGGATATTGAAGGGTATGGAGTGCGAGCAGGAAGATGGGATGTTGAAGGGTATGGAGTGCGAGCAGGAAGATGGGATGTTGAAGGGTATGGAGTGTGAGCAGGAAGATGGGATATTGAAGGGTATGGAGTGTGAGCAGGAAGATGGGATATTGAAGGGTATGGAGTGCGAGCAGGAGGATGGGATGTTGAAGGGTATGGAGTGCGAGCAGGAGGATGGGATGTTGAAGGGTATGGAGTGCGAGCAGGAAGATGGGATGTTGAAGGGTATGGAGTGCGAGCAGGAGGATGGGATGTTGAAGGGTATGGAGTGTGAGCAGGAAGATGGGATATTGAAGGGTATGGAGTGCGAGCAGGAGGATGGGATGTTGAAGGGTATGGAGTGCGAGCAGGAAGATGGGATGTTGAAGGGTATGGAGTGCGAGCAGGAGGATGGGATGTTGAAGGGTATGGAGTGCGAGCAGGAAGATGGGATGTTGAAGGGTATGGAGTGCGAGCAGGAAGATGGAATGTTGAAGGGTATGGAGTGCGAGCTGGAAGATGGGATATTGAAGGGTATGGAGTGCGAGCTGGAAGATGGGATATTGAAGGGTATGGAGTGCGAGCAGGAAGATGGGATGTTGAAGGGTATGGAGTGCGAGCTGGAAGATGGGATATTGAAGGGTATGGAGTACGAGCAGGAAGATGGGATATTGAAGGGTATGGAGTGTGAGCAGGAAGATGGGATGTTGAAGGGTATGGAGTGCGAGCAGGAAGATGGGATATTGAAGGGTATGGAGTGCGAGCAGGAGGATGGGATGTTGAAGGGTATGGAGTGTGAGCAGGAAGATGGGATGTTGAAGGGTATGGAGTGCGAGCAGGAGGATGGGATGTTGAAGGGTATGGAGTGTGAGCAGGAAGATGGGATGTTGAAGGGTATGGAGTGTGAACAGGAAGATGGGATGTTGAAGGGTATGGAGTGCGAGCAGGAAGATGGGATATTGAAGGGTATGGAGTGCAAGCAGGAAGATGGGATGTTGAAGGGTATGGAGTGCGAGCAGGAATGTGGGATGTTGAAGGGTATGGAGTGCGAGCAGGAAGATGGGATGTTGAAGGGTATGGAGTGCGAGCAGGAATGTGGGATGTTGAAGGGTATGGAGTGCGAGCAGGAAGATGGGATGTTGAAGGGTATGGAGTGCGAGCAGGAGGATGGGATGTTGAAGGGTATGGAGTGCGAGCAGGAAGATGGGATGTTGAAGGGTATGGAGTGGGAGCAGGAAGATGGGATGTTGAAGGGTATGGAGTGTGAGCAGGAAGATGGGATGTTGAAGGGTATGGAGTGCGAGCAGGAAGATGGGATATTGAAGGGTATGGAGTGCGAGCAGGAAGATGGGATGTTGAAGGGTATGGAGTGCGAGCAGGAAGATGGGATGTTGAAGGGTATGGAGTGGGAGCAGGAAGATGGGATGTTGAAGGGTATGGAGTGTGAGCAGGAAGATGGGATGTTGAAGGGTATGGAGTGTGAGCAGGAAGATGGGATGTTGAAGGGTATGGAGTGCGAGCAGGAAGATGGGATGTTGAAGGGTATGGAGTGCGAGCAGGAAGATGGGATATTGAAGGGTATGGAGTACGAGCAGGAAGATGGGATATTGAAGGGTATGGAGTGTGAGCAGGAAGATGGGATGTTGAAGGGTATGGAGTGTGAGCAGGAAGATGGGATGTTGAAGGGTATGGAGTGCGAGCAGGAAGATGGGATGTTGAAGGGTATGGAGTGCGAGCAGGAAGATGGGATATTGAAGGGTATGGTGTGCGAGCAGGAAGATGGGATGTTGAAGGGTATGGAGTGTGAGCAGGAGGATGGGATGTTGAAGGGTATGGAGTGCGAGCAGGAAGATGGGATGTTGAAGGGTATGGAGTGTGAGCAGGAAGATGGGATATTGAAGGGTATGGAGTGCGAGCAGGAAGATGGGATGTTGAAGGGTATGGAGTGTGAGCAGGAAGATGGGATGTTGAAGGGTATGGAGTGTGAGCAGGAAGATGGGATATTGAAGAGTATGGAGTGCGAGCAGGAAGATGGGATATTGAAGGGTATGGAGTGCGAGCAGGAAGATGGGATGTTGAAGGGTATGGAGTGTGAGCAGGAAGATGGGATGTTGAAGGGTATGGAGTGTGAGCAGGAAGATGGGATGTTGAAGGGTATGGAGTGTGAGCAGGAAGATGGGATATTGAAGGGTATGGAGTGTGAGCAGGAAGATGGGATGTTGAAGAGTATGGAGTGCGAGCAGGAAGATGGGATGTTGAAGGGTATGGAGTGCGAGCAGGAAGATGGGATATTGAAGGGTATGGAGTGCGAGCAGGAGGATGGGATGTTGAAGGGTATGGAGTGCGAGCAGGAGGATGGGATGTTGAAGGGTATGGAGTGTGAGCAGGAAGATGGGATGTTGAAGGGTATGGAGTGCGAGCAGGAAGATGGGATATTGAAGGGTATGGAGTGCGAGCAGGAAGATGGGATGTTGAAGGGTATGGAGTACGAGCAGGAAGATGGGATATTGAAGGGTATGGAGTGTGAGCAGGAAGATGGGATGTTGAAGGGTATGGAGTACGAGCAGGAAGATGGGATATTGAAGGGTATGGAGTGTGAGCAGGAGGATGGGATGTTGAAGGGTATGGAGTGCGAGCAGGAAGATGGGATGTTGAAGGGTATGGAGTGTGAGCAGGAAGATGGGATGTTGAAGGGTATGGAGTGCGAGCAGGAAGATGGGATGTTGAAGGGTATGGAGTGTGAGCAGGAAGATGGGATGTTGAAGGGTATGGAGTGTGAGCAGGAAGATGGGATGTTGAAGGGTATGGAGTGCGAGCAGGAAGATGGGATGTTGAAGAGTATGGAGTGTGAGCAGGAAGATGGGATATTGAAGGGTATGGAGTGTGAGCAGGAAGATGGGATGTTGAAGGGTATGGAGTGCGAGCAGGAAGATGGGATATTGAAGGGAATGGAGTGCGAGCAGGAAGATGGGATGTTGAAGGGAATGGAGTGCGAGCAGGAAGATGGGATGTTGAAGGGTATGGAGTGTGAGCAGGAAGATGGGATATTGAAGGGTATGGAGTGCGAGCAGGAGGATGGGATGTTGAAGGGTATGGAGTGCGAGCAGGAAGATGGGATGTTGAAGGGTATGGAGTGCGAGCAGGAAGATGGGATATTGAAGGGAATGGAGTGCGAGCAGGAAGATGGGATGTTGAAGGGTATGGAGTGTGAGCAGGAAGATGGGATGTTGAAGGGTATGGAGTGCGAGCAGGAAGATGGGATATTGAAGGGAATGGAGTGCGAGCAGGAAGATGGGATGTTGAAGGGTATGGAGTGCGAGCAGGAAGATGGGATGTTGAAGGGTATGGAGTGCGAGCAGGAAGATGGGATGTTGAAGGGTATGGAGTGCGAGCAGGAAGATGGGATGTTGAAGGGTATGGAGTGCGAGCAGGAAGATGGGATATTGAAGGGTATGGAGTACGAGCAGGAGGATGGGATGTTGAAGGGTATGGAGTGCGAGCAGGAAGATGGGATGTTGAAGGGTATGGAGTGCGAGCAGGAAGATGGGATGTTGAAGGGTATGGAGTGCGAGCAGGAAGATGGGATGTTGAAGGGTATGGAGTGCGAGCAGGAAGATGGGATGTTGAAGGGTATGGAGTGCGAGCAGGAAGATGGGATGTTGAAGGGTATGGAGTGCGAGCAGGAAGATGGGATATTGAAGGGTATGGAGTGCGAGCAGGAAGATGGGATGTTGAAGGGTATGGAGTGCGAGCAGGAAGATGGGATATTGAAGGGTATGGAGTGCGAGCAGGAAGATGGGATGTTGAAGGGTATGGAGTGCGAGCAGGAAGATGGGATGTTGAAGGGTATGGAGTGCGAGCAGGAAGATGGGATGTTGAAGGGTATGGAGTGCGAGCAGGAAGATGGGATGTTGAAGGGTATGGAGTGCGAGCAGGAGGATGGGATGTTGAAGGGTATGGAGTGTGAGCAGGAAGATGGGATATTGAAGGGTATGGAGTGCGAGCAGGAAGATGGGATGTTGAAGGGTATGGAGTGCGAGCAGGAAGATGGGATGTTGAAGGGTATGGAGTGTGAGCAGGAAGATGGGATGTTGAAGGGTATGGAGTGTGAGCAGGAGGATGGGATATTGAAGGGTATGGAGTGCGAGCAGGAGGATGGGATGTTGAAGGGTATGGAGTGCGAGCAGGAAGATGGGATATTGAAGGGTATGGAGTGCGAGCAGGAAGATGGGATGTTGAAGGGTATGGAGTGCGAGCAGGAAGATGGGATATTGAAGGGTATGGAGTGTGAGCAGGAAGATGGGATATTGAAGGGTATGGAGTGCGAGCAGGAAGATGGGATATTGAAGGGTATGGAGTGCGAGCAGGAAGATGGGATGTTGAAGGGTATGGAGTGCGAGCAGGAAGATGGGATGTTGAAGGGTATGGAGTGCGAGCAGGAAGATGGGATATTGAAGGGTATGGAGTGTGAGCAGGAAGATGGGATGTTGAAGGGTATGGAGTGCGAGCAGGAAGATGGGATATTGAAGGGTATGGAGTGCGAGCAGGAAGATGGGATATTGAAGGGTATGGAGTGCGAGCAGGAAGATGGGATGTTGAAGGGTATGGAGTGCGAGCAGGAAAATGGGATATTGAAGGGTATGGAGTGTGAGCAGGAAGATGGGATATTGAAGGGTATGGAGTGCGAGCAGGAAGATGGGATATTGAAGGGTATGGAGTGCGAGCAGGAACATGGGATGTTGAAGGGTATGGAGTGCGAGCAGGAAGATGGGATGTTGAAGGGTATGGAGTGCGAGCAGGAAGATGGGATATTGAAGGGTATGGAGTGTGAGCAGGAAGATGGGATATTGAAGGGTATGGGGTGCGAGCAGGAAGATGGGATGTTGAAGGGTATGGAGTGCGAGCAGGAAGATGGGATGTTGAAGGGTATGGAGTGCGAGCAGGAAGATGGGATGTTGAAGGGTATGGAGTGTGAGCAGGAAGATGGGATGTTGAAGGGTATGGAGTGTGAGCAGGAAGATGGGATATTGAAGGGTATGGAGTGCGAGCAGGAAGATGGGATGTTGAAGGGTATGGAGTGCGAGCAGGAAGATGGGATGTTGAAGGGTATGGAGTGCGAGCAGGAAGATGGGATGTTGAAGGGTATGGAGTGCGAGCAGGAAGATGGGATGTTGAAGGGTATGGAGTGTGAGCAGGAAGATGGGATATTGAAGGGTATGGAGTGCGAGCAGGAAGATGGGATGTTGAAGGGTATGGAGTGCGAGCAGGAAGATGGGATGTTGAAGGGTATGGAGTGCGAGCAGGAAGATGGGATGTTGAAGGGTATGGAGTGCGAGCAGGAAGATGGGATATTGAAGGGTATGGAGTGTGAGCAGGAAGATGGGATATTGAAGGGTATGGAGTACGAGCAGGAGGATGGGATATTGAAGGGTATGGAGTGTGAGCAGGAAGATGGGATATTGAAGGGTATGGAGTGTGAGCAGGAAGATGGGATATTGAAGGGTATGGAGTGTGAGCAGGAAGATGGGATATTGAAGGGTATGGAGTGTGAGCAGGAAGATGGGATATTGAAGGGTATGGAGTGTGAGCAGGAAGATGGGATATTGAAGGGTATGGAGTGTGAGCAGGAAGATGGGATATTGAAGGGTATGGAGTGCGAGCAGGAAGATGGGATGTTGAAGGGTATGGAGTGCGAGCAGGAAGATGGGATGTTGAAGGGTATGGAGTGCGAGCAGGAAGATGGGATGTTGAAGGGTATGGAGTGCGAGCAGGAAGATGGGATGTTGAAGGGTATGGAGTGCGAGCAGGAAGATGGGATGTTGAAGGGTATGGAGTGCGAGCAGGAAGATGGGATATTGAAGGGTATGGAGTGTGAGCAGGAAGATGGGATATTGAAGGGTATGGGGTGCGAGCAGGAAGATGGGATGTTGAAGGGTATGGAGTTCGAGCAGGAAGATGGGATATTGAAGGGTATGGAGTGCGAGCAGGAAGATGGGATGTTGAAGGGTATGGAGTGCGAGCAGGAAGATGGGATGTTGAAGGGTATGGAGTGCGAACAGGAAGATGGGATATTGAAGGGTATGGAGTGCGAGCAGGAAGATGGGATGTTGAAGGGTATGGAGTGCGAGCAGGAAGATGGGATGTTGAAGGGTATGGAGTGCGAGCAGGAAGATGGGATGTTGAAGGGTATGGAGTGCGAGCAGGAAGATGGGATGTTGAAGGGTATGGAGTGTGAGCAGGAAGATGGGATGTTGAAGGGTATGGAGTGTGAGCAGGAAGATGGGATGTTGAAGGGTATGGAGTGTGAGCAGGAAGATGGGATGTTGAAGGGTATGGAGTGTGAGCAGGAAGATGGGATGTTGAAGGGTATGGAGTGTGAGCAGGAAGATGGGATGTTGAAGGGTATGGAGTGTGAGCAGGAAGATGGGATGTTGAAGGGTATGGAGTGTGAGCAGGAAGATGGGATGTTGAAGGGTATGGAGTACGAGCAGGAAGATGGGATGTTGAAGGGTATGGAGTGTGAGCAGGAAGATGGGATGTTGAAGGGTATGGAGTGCGAGCAGGAAGATGGGATGTTGAAGGGTATGGAGTGCGAGCAGGAAGATGGGATGTTGAAGGGTATGGAGTGCGAGCAGGAAGATGGGATGTTGAAGGGTATGGAGTGCGAGCAGGAAGATGGGATGTTGAAGGGTATGGAGTGTGAGCAGGAAGATGGGATGTTGAAGAGTATGGAGTGCGAGCAGGAAGATGGGATATTGAAGGGTATGGAGTGTGAGCAGGAAGATGGGATATTGAAGGGTATGGAGTGCGAGCAGGAAGATGGGATATTGAAGGGTATGGAGTGTGAGCAGGAAGATGGGATATTGAAGGGTATGGAGTACGAGCAGGAGGATGGGATGTTGAAGGGTATGGAGTGCGAGCAGGAAGATGGGATGTTGAAGGGTATGGAGTACGAGCAGGAAGATGGGATGTTGAAGGGTATGGAGTGCGAGCAGGAAGATGGGATGTTGAAGGGTATGGAGTACGAGCAGGAGGATGGGATATTGAAGGGTATGGAGTGTGAGCAGGAAGATGGGATATTGAAGGGTATGGAGTACGAGCAGGAGGATGGGATGTTGAAGGGTATGGAGTACGAGCAGGAAGATGGGATGTTGAAGGGTATGGAGTGCGAGCAGGAAGATGGGATGTTGAAGGGTATGGAGTGTGAGCAGGAGGATGGGATGTTGAAGGGTATGGAGTGCGAGCAGGAAGATGGGATATTGAAGGGTATGGAGTGCGAGCAGGAAGATGGGATATTGAAGGGTATGGAGTGCGAGCAGGAAGATGGGATATTGAAGGGTATGGAGTGCGAGCAGGAAGATGGGATATTGAAGGGTATGGAGTGCGAGCAGGAAGATGGGATATTGAAGGGTATGGAGTGCGAGCAGGAAGATGGGATGTTGAAGAGTATGGAGTGCGAGCAGGAGGATGGGATGTTGAAGGGTATGGAGTGCGAGCAGGAGGATGGGATGTTGAAGGGTATGGAGTGTGAACAGGAAGATGGGATATTGAAGGGTATGGAGTACGAGCAGGAGGATGGGATATTGAAGGGTATGGAGTGCGAGCAGGAGGATGGGATGTTGAAGGGTATGGAGTGCGAGCAGGAGGATGGGATGTTGAAGGGTATGGAGTGCGAGCAGGAGGATGGGATGTTGAAGGGTATGGAGTGTGAGCAGGAAGATGGGATGTTGAAGGGTATGGAGTGCGAGCAGGAAGATGGGATATTGAAGGGTATGGAGTGCGCGCAGGAAGATGGGATGTTGAAGGGTATGGAGTGTGAGCAGGAAGATGGGATGTTGAAGGGTATGGAGTGCGAGCAGGAGGATGGGATGTTGAAGGGTATGGAGTGCGAGCAGGAGGATGGGATGTTGAAGGGTATGGAGTGCGAGCAGGAAGATGGGATATTGAAGGGTATGGAGTGCGAGCAGGAAGATGGGATGTTGAAGGGTATGGAGTGCGAGCAGGAAGATGGGATATTGAAGGGTATGGAGTGCGAGCAGGAAGATGGGATATTGAAGGGTATGGAGTGCGAGCAGGAAGATGGGATGTTGAAGGGTATGGAGTGCGAGCAGGAAGATGGGATGTTGAAGGGTATGGAGTGCGAGCAGGAAGATGGGATGTTGAAGGGTATGGAGTGCGAGCAGGAAGATGGGATATTGAAGGGAATGGAGTGCGAGCAGGAAGATGGGATGTTGAAGGGTATGGAGTGCGAGCAGGAAGATGCGATATTGAAGGGTATGGACTGCGAGCAGGAAGATGGGATATTGAAGGGTATGGAGTGCGAGCAGGAAGATGGGATATTGAAGGGTATGGAGTGTGAGCAGGAAGATGGGATATTGAAGGGTATGGAGTGTGAGCAGGAGGATGGGATGTTGAAGGGTATGGAGTGCGAGCAGGAAGATGGGATGTTGAAGGGTATGGAGTGCGAGCAGGAAGATGGGATGTTGAAGGGTATGGAGTGCGAGCAGGAAGATGGGATGTTGAAGGGTATGGAGTGCGAGCAGGAAGATGGGATATTGAAGGGAATGGAGTGCGAGCAGGAAGATGGGATGTTGAAGGGTATGGAGTGCGAGCAGGAAGATGGGATGTTGAAGGGTATGGAGTGCGAGCAGGAAGATGGGATATTGAAGGGTATGGACTGCGAGCAGGAAGATGGGATATTGAAGGGTATGGAGTGCGAGCAGGAAGATGGGATGTTGAAGGGTATGGAGTGTGAGCAGGAGGATGGGATGTTGAAGGGTATGGAGTGCGAGCAGGAAGATGGGATGTTGAAGGGTATGGAGTGCGAGCAGGAAGATGGGATGTTGAAGGGTATGGTGTGCGAGCAGGAAGATGGGATGTTGAAGGGTATGGAGTGAGAGCAGGAAGATGGGATGTTGAAGGGTATGGAGTGCGAGCAGGAAGATGGGATGTTGAAGGGTATGGAGTGTGAGCAGGAGGATGGGATGTTGAAGGGTATGGAGTGCGAGCAGGAAGATGGGATATTGAAGGGTATGGAGTGCGAGCAGGAAGATGGGATGTTGAAGGGTATGGAGTGTGAGCAGGAAGATGGGATGTTGAAGGGTATGGAGTGAGAGCAGGAAGATGGGATGTTGAAGGGTATGGTGTGCGAGCAGGAAGATGGGATGTTGAAGGGTATGGAGTGAGAGCAGGAAGATGGGATGTTGAAGGGTATGGAGTGCGAGCAGGAAGATGGGATGTTGAAGGGTATGGAGTGTGAGCAGGAGGATGGGATGTTGAAGGGTATGGAGTGCGAGCAGGAAGATGGGATATTGAAGGGTATGGAGTGCGAGCAGGAAGATGGGATGTTGAAGGGTATGGAGTGTGAGCAGGAAGATGGGATGTTGAAGGGTATGGAGTGTGAGCAGGAAGATGGGATGTTGAAGGGTATGGAGTGCGAGCAGGAAGATGGGATGTTGAAGGGTATGGAGTGCGAGCAGGAAGATGGGATATTGAAGGGTATGGAGTGCGAGCAGGAAGATGGGATATTGAAGGGTATGGACTGCGAGCAGGAAGATGGGATATTGAAGGGTATGGAGTGTGAGCAGGAAGATGGGATGTTGAAGGGTATGGAGTGTGAGCAGGAAGATGGGATGTTGAAGGGTATGGAGTGTGAGCAGGAAGATGGGATGTTGAAGGGTATGGAGTGCGAGCAGGAAGATGGGATGTTGAAGGGTATGGAGTACGAGCAGGAAGATGGGATATTGAAGGGTATGGAGTGCGAGCAGGAAGATGGGATATTGAAGGGTATGGACTGCGAGCAGGAAGATGGGATGTTGAAGGGTATGGAGTGCGAGCAGGAAGATGGGATGTTGAAGGGTATGGAGTGCGAGCAGGAAGATGGGATGTTGAAGGGTATGGAGTGTGAGCAGGAAGATGGGATGTTGAAGGGTATGGAGTGTGAGCAGGAGGATGGGATATTGAAGGGTGTGGAGTGCGAGCAGGAGGATGGGATGTTGAAGGGTATGGAGTGCGAGCAGGAAGATGGGATATTGAAGGGTATGGAGTGCGAGCAGGAAGATGGGATGTTGAAGGGTATGGAGTGCGAGCAGGAAGATGGGATATTGAAGGGTATGGAGTGCGAGCAGGAAGATGGGATATTGAAGGGTATGGAGTGTGAGCAGGAAGATGGGATATTGAAGGGTATGGAGTGCGAGCAGGAAGATGGGATGTTGAAGGGTATGGAGTACGAGCAGGAAGATGGGATGTTGAAGGGTATGGAGTGTGAGCAGGAGGATGGGATGTTGAAGGGTATGGAGTGCGAGCAGGAAGATGGGATGTTGAAGGGTATGGAGTGCGAGCAGGAAGATGGGATGTTGAAGGGTATGGAGTGCGAGCAGGAAGATGGGATGTTGAAGGGTATGGAGTGTGAGCAGGAAGATGGGATGTTGAAGGGTATGGAGTGTGAGCAGGAAGATGGGATGTTGAAGGGTATGGAGTGCGAGCAGGAAGATGGGATGTTGAAGGGTATGGAGTGCGAGCAGGAAGATGGGATGTTGAAGGGTATGGAGTGTGAGCAGGAAGATGGGATATTGAAGGGTATGGAGTGCGAGCAGGAAGATGGGATATTGAAGGGTATGAAGTGCGAGCAGGAAGATGGGATGTTGAAGGGTATGGAGTGCGAGCAGGAAGATGGGATGTTGAAGGGTATGGAGTGCGAGCAGGAAGATGGGATGTTGAAGGGTATGGAGTGCGAGCAGGAAGATGGGATATTGAAGGGTATGGAGTGTGAGCAGGAAGATGGGATGTTGAAGGGTATGGAGTGTGAGCAGGAAGATGGGATGTTGAAGGGTATGGAGTGTGAGCAGGAAGATGGGATATTGAAGGGTATGGAGTGTGAGCAGGAAGATGGGATGTTGAAGGATATGGAGTGCGAGCAGGAAGATGGGATGTTGAAGGGTATGGAGTGCGAGCAGGAAGATGGGATGTTGAAGGGTATGGAGTGCGAGCAGGAAGATGGGATGTTGAAGGGTATGGAGTGCGAGCAGGAAGATGGGATATTGAAGGGTATGGAGTACGAGCAGGAGGATGGGATATTGAAGGGTATGGAGTGCGAGCAGGAAGATGGGATGTTGAAGGGTATGGAGTGCGAGCAGGAAGATGGGATATTGAAGGGTATGGACTGCGAGCTGGAAGATGGGATGTTGAAGGGTATGGAGTGTGAGCAGGAAGATGGGATATTGAAGGGTATGGAGTGCGAGCAGGAAGATGGGATATTGAAGGGTATGGAGTGTGAGCAGGAAGATGGGATGTTGAAGGGTATGGAGTGTGAGCAGGAAGATGGGATGTTGAAGGGTATGGAGTGCGAGCAGGAAGATGGGATATTGAAGGGTATGGAGTGCGAGCAGGAAGATGGGATATTGAAGGGTATGGAGTGTGAACAGGAAGATGGGATATTGAAGGGTATGGAGTACGAGCAGGAAGATGGGATGTTGAAGGGTATGGAGTACGAGCAGGAAGATGGGATGTTGAAGGGTATGAAGTACGAGCAGGAAGATGGGATGTTGAAGGGTATGGAGTGTGAGCAGGAAGATGGGATGTTGAAGGGTATGGAGTGCGAGCAGGAAGATGGGATGTTGAAGGGTATGGAGTGTGAGCAGGAAGATGGGATGTTGAAGGGTATGGAGTGCGAGCAGGAAGATGGGATATTGAAGGGTATGGAGTGCGAGCAGGAAGATGGGATGTTGAAGGGTATGGAGTGTGAGCAGGAAGATGGGATGTTGACGGGTATGGAGTGCGAGCAGGAAGATGGGATGTTGAAGGGTATGGAGTGCGAGCAGGAAGATGGGATGTTGAAGGGTATGGAGTGCGAGCAGGAAGATGGGATGTTGAAGGGTATGGAGTGCGAGCAGGAAGATGGGATGTTGAAGGGTATGGAGTGCGAGCAGGAAGATGGGATGTTGAAGGGTATGGAGTGCGAGCAGGAAGATGGGATATTGAAGGGTATGGAGTGCGAGCAGGAAGATGGGATGTTGAAGGGTATGGAGTGCGAGCAGGAAGATGGGATATTGAAGGGTATGGAGTGCGAGCAGGAAGATGGGATGTTGAAGGGTATGGAGTGCGAGCAGGAAGATGGGATGTTGAAGAGTATGGAGTGCGAGCAGGAAGATGGGATATTGAAGGGTATGGAGTGTGATCAGGAAGATGGGATGTTGAAGGGTATGGAGTGTGAGCAGGAAGATGGGATGTTGAAGGGTATGGAGTGTGAGCAGGAAGATGGGATGTTGAAGGGTATGGAGTGCGAGCAGGAAGATGGGATGTTGAAGGGTATGGAGTGTGAGCAGGAAGATGGGATGTTGAAGGGTATGGAGTGTGAGCAGGAGGATGGGATATTGAAGGGTGTGGAGTGCGAGCAGGAGGATGGGATGTTGAAGGGTATGGAGTGCGAGCAGGAAGATGGGATATTGAAGGGTATGGAGTGCGAGCAGGAAGATGGGATGTTGAAGGGTATGGAGTGCGAGCAGGAAGATGGGATATTGAAGGGTATGGAGTGCGAGCAGGAAGATGGGATATTGAAGGGTATGGAGTGTGAGCAGGAAGATGGGATATTGAAGGGTATGGAGTGCGAGCAGGAAGATGGGATGTTGAAGGGTATGGAGTACGAGCAGGAAGATGGGATGTTGAAGGGTATGGAGTGTGAGCAGGAGGATGGGATGTTGAAGGGTATGGAGTGCGAGCAGGAAGATGGGATGTTGAAGGGTATGGAGTGCGAGCAGGAAGATGGGATGTTGAAGGGTATGGAGTGCGAGCAGGAAGATGGGATGTTGAAGGGTATGGAGTGTGAGCAGGAAGATGGGATGTTGAAGGGTATGGAGTGTGAGCAGGAAGATGGGATGTTGAAGGGTATGGAGTGCGAGCAGGAAGATGGGATGTTGAAGGGTATGGAGTGCGAGCAGGAAGATGGGATGTTGAAGGGTATGGAGTGTGAGCAGGAAGATGGGATATTGAAGGGTATGGAGTGCGAGCAGGAAGATGGGATATTGAAGGGTATGAAGTGCGAGCAGGAAGATGGGATGTTGAAGGGTATGGAGTGCGAGCAGGAAGATGGGATGTTGAAGGGTATGGAGTGCGAGCAGGAAGATGGGATGTTGAAGGGTATGGAGTGCGAGCAGGAAGATGGGATATTGAAGGGTATGGAGTGTGAGCAGGAAGATGGGATGTTGAAGGGTATGGAGTGTGAGCAGGAAGATGGGATGTTGAAGGGTATGGAGTGTGAGCAGGAAGATGGGATATTGAAGGGTATGGAGTGTGAGCAGGAAGATGGGATGTTGAAGGATATGGAGTGCGAGCAGGAAGATGGGATGTTGAAGGGTATGGAGTGCGAGCAGGAAGATGGGATGTTGAAGGGTATGGAGTGCGAGCAGGAAGATGGGATGTTGAAGGGTATGGAGTGCGAGCAGGAAGATGGGATATTGAAGGGTATGGAGTACGAGCAGGAGGATGGGATATTGAAGGGTATGGAGTGCGAGCAGGAAGATGGGATGTTGAAGGGTATGGAGTGCGAGCAGGAAGATGGGATATTGAAGGGTATGGACTGCGAGCTGGAAGATGGGATGTTGAAGGGTATGGAGTGTGAGCAGGAAGATGGGATATTGAAGGGTATGGAGTGCGAGCAGGAAGATGGGATATTGAAGGGTATGGAGTGTGAGCAGGAAGATGGGATGTTGAAGGGTATGGAGTGTGAGCAGGAAGATGGGATGTTGAAGGGTATGGAGTGCGAGCAGGAAGATGGGATATTGAAGGGTATGGAGTGCGAGCAGGAAGATGGGATATTGAAGGGTATGGAGTGTGAACAGGAAGATGGGATATTGAAGGGTATGGAGTACGAGCAGGAAGATGGGATGTTGAAGGGTATGGAGTACGAGCAGGAAGATGGGATGTTGAAGGGTATGAAGTACGAGCAGGAAGATGGGATGTTGAAGGGTATGGAGTGTGAGCAGGAAGATGGGATGTTGAAGGGTATGGAGTGCGAGCAGGAAGATGGGATGTTGAAGGGTATGGAGTGTGAGCAGGAAGATGGGATGTTGAAGGGTATGGAGTGCGAGCAGGAAGATGGGATATTGAAGGGTATGGAGTGCGAGCAGGAAGATGGGATGTTGAAGGGTATGGAGTGTGAGCAGGAAGATGGGATGTTGACGGGTATGGAGTGCGAGCAGGAAGATGGGATGTTGAAGGGTATGGAGTGCGAGCAGGAAGATGGGATGTTGAAGGGTATGGAGTGCGAGCAGGAAGATGGGATGTTGAAGGGTATGGAGTGCGAGCAGGAAGATGGGATGTTGAAGGGTATGGAGTGCGAGCAGGAAGATGGGATGTTGAAGGGTATGGAGTGCGAGCAGGAAGATGGGATATTGAAGGGTATGGAGTGCGAGCAGGAAGATGGGATGTTGAAGGGTATGGAGTGCGAGCAGGAAGATGGGATATTGAAGGGTATGGAGTGCGAGCAGGAAGATGGGATGTTGAAGGGTATGGAGTGCGAGCAGGAAGATGGGATGTTGAAGAGTATGGAGTGCGAGCAGGAAGATGGGATATTGAAGGGTATGGAGTGTGATCAGGAAGATGGGATGTTGAAGGGTATGGAGTGTGAGCAGGAAGATGGGATGTTGAAGGGTATGGAGTGTGAGCAGGAAGATGGGATGTTGAAGGGTATGGAGTGTGAGCAGGAAGATGGGATATTGAAGGGTATGGAGTGCGAGCAGGAAGATGGGATATTGAAGAGTATGGAGTGCGAGCAGGAAGATGGGATGTTGAAGGGTATGGAGTACGAGCAGGAGGATGGGATATTGAAGGGTATGGAGTGCGAGCAGGAAGATGGGATGTTGAAGGGTATGGAGTGCGAGCAGGAAGATGGGATATTGAAGGGTATGGAGTGCGAGCAGGAAGATGGGATGTTGAATGGTATGGAGTGCGAGCAGGAAGATGGGATGTTGAAGGGTATGGAGTGCGAGCAGGAAGATGGGATATTGAAGGGTATGGTGTGCGAGCAGGAAGATGGGATGTTGAAGGGTATGGAGTGCGAGCAGGAAGATGGGATATTGAAGGGTATGGAGTGCGAGCAGGAAGATGGGGTGTTGAAGGGTATGGAGTGCGAGCAGGAGGATGGGATGTTGAAGGGTATGGAGTGCAAGCAGGAAGATGGGATGTTGAAGGGTATGGAGTGCGAGCAGGAAGATGGGATGTTGAAGGGTATGGAGTGCGAGCAGGAGGATGGGATATTGAAGGGTATGGAGTGCGAGCAGGAAGATGGGATGTTGAAGGGTATGGAGTGCGAGCAGGAAGATGGGATATTGAAGGGTATGGACTGCGAGCTGGAAGATGGGATGTTGAAGGGTATGGAGTGCGAGCAGGAAGATGGGATATTGAAGGGTATGGAGTGTGAGCAGGAAGATGGGATGTTGAAGGGTATGGAGCGCGAGCAGGAAGATGGGATATTGAAGGGTATGGAGTGCGAGCAGGAAGATGGGATGTTGAAGGGTATGGAGCGCGAGCAGGAAGATGGGATATTGAAGGGTATGGAGCGTGAGCAGGAAGATGGGATATTGAAGGGTATGGACTGCGAGCTGGAAGATGGGATGTTGAAGGGTATGGAGTGTGAGCAGGAGGATGGGATGTTGAAGGGTATGGAGTGGGAGCAGGAGGATGGGATATTGAAGGGTATGGAGTGCGAGCAGGAAGATGGGATGTTGAAGGGTATGGAGTGCGAGCAGGAAGATGGGATGTTGAAGGGTATGGAGTGTGAGCAGGAGGATGGGATATTGAAGGGTATGGAGCGCGAGCAGGAAGATGGGATATTGAAGGGTATGGAGCGTGAGCAGGAAGATGGGATATTGAAGGGTATGGAGTGCGAGCAGGAAGATGGGATATTGAAGGGTATGGAGTGCGAGCAGGAAGATGGGATGTTGAAGGGTATGGAGTGCGAGCAGGAAGATGGGATATTGAAGGGTATGGAGTGTGAGCAGGAAGATGGGATGTTGAAGGGTATGGAGTACGAGCAGGAAGATGGGATATTGAAGGGTATGGAGTGTGAGCAGGAGGATGGGATGTTGAAGGGTATGGAGTGCGAGCAGGAAGATGGGATGTTGAAGGGTATGGAGTGCGAGCAGGAAGATGGGATATTGAAGAGTATGGAGTGTGAGCAGGAGGATGGGATGTTGATGGGTATGGAGTGCGAGCAGGAAGATGGGATGTTGAAGGGTATGGAGTGCGAGCAGGAAGATGGGATATTGAAGGGTATGGAGTGTGAGCAGGAGGATGGGATGTTGAAGGGTATGGAGTGCGAGCAGGAAGATGGGATGTTGAAGGGTATGGAGTGCGAGCAGGAAGATGGGATGTTGAAGGGTATGGAGTGCGAGCAGGAAGATGGGATGTTGAAGGGTATGGAGTGTGAGCAGGAGGATGGGATATTGAAGGGTATGGAGTGCGAGCAGGAAGATGGGATGTTGAAGGGTATGGAGTGCGAGCAGGAAGATGGGATGTTGAAGGGTATGGAGTGCGAGCAGGAAGATGGGATATTGAAGGGTATGGAGTGCGAGCAGGAAGATGGGATATTGAAGGGTATGGAGTGCGAGCAGGAAGATGGGATATTGAAGGGTATGGAGTGCGAGCAGGAAGATGGGATATTGAAGGGTATGGAGTGCGAGCAGGAAGATGGGATATTGAAGGGTATGGAGTGCGAGCAGGAAGATGGGATATTGAAGGGTATGGAGTGTGTACAGGAAGATGGGATGTTGAAGAGTATGGAGTGCGAGCAGGAAGATGGGATATTGAAGGGTATGGAGTGCGAGCAGGAAGATGGGATGTTGAAGGGTATGGAGTGTGAGCAGGAAGATGGGATGTTGAAGGGTATGGAGTGCGAGCAGGAGGATGGGATATTGAAGGGTATGGAGTGCGAGCAGGAAGATGGGATGTTGAAGGGTATGGAGTGCGAGCAGGAGGATGGGATATTGAAGGGTATGGAGTACGAGCAGGAAGATGGGATGTTGAAGGGTATGGAGTGTGAGCAGGAAGATGGGATATTGAAGGGTATGGAGTGTGAGCAGGAAGATGGGATGTTGAAGGGTATGGAGTGCGAGCAGGAAGATGGGATGTTGAAGGGTATGGAGTGCGAGCAGGAAGATGGGATATTGAAGGGTATGGAGTGTGAGCAGGAAGATGGGATGTTGAAGGGTATGGAGTGCGAGCAGGAGGATGGGATATTGAAGGGTATGGAGTGCGAGCAGGAAGATGGGATGTTGAAGGGTATGGAGTGTGAGCAGGAAGATGGGATGTTGAAGGGTATGGAGTGCGAGCAGGAAGATGGGATGTTGAAGGGTATGGAGAGCGAGCAGGACGATGGGATGTTGAAGGGTATGGAGTGCGAGCAGGAAGATGGGATGTTGAAGGGTATGGAGTACGAGCAGGAAGATGGGATATTGAAGGGTATGGAGTGCGAGCAGGAAGATGGGATGTTGAAGGGAATGGAGTGCGAGCAGGAAGATGGGATGTTGAAGGGTATGGAGTGCGAGCAGGAAGATGGGATGTTGAAGGGTATGGAGTGCGAGCAGGAAGATGGGATGTTGAAGGGTATGGAGAGCGAGCAGGAAGATGGGATGTTGAAGGGTATGGAGTGCGAGCAGGAAGATGGGATGTTGAAGGGTATGGAGTGCGAGCAGGAAGATGGGATGTTGAAGGGTATGGAGAGCGAGCAGGAAGATGGGATATTGAAGGGTATGGAGTGCGAGCAGGAAGATGGGATATTGAAGGGTATGGAGTACGAGCAGGAAGATGGGATATTGAAGGGTATGGAGTGCGAGCAGGAAGATGGGATATTGAAGGGTATGGAGTGCGAGCAGGAAGATGGGATATTGAAGGGTATGGAGTGTGAGCAGGAAGATGGGATGTTGAAGGGTATGGAGTGCGAGCAGGAGGATGGGATATTGAAGGGTATGGAGTGCGAGCAGGAAGATGGGATGTTGAAGGGTATGGAGTGAGAGCAGGAAGATGGGATGTTGAAGGGTATGGAGTGCGAGCAGGAAGATGGGATGTTGAAGGGTATGGAGTGTGAGCAGGAAGATGGGATGTTGAAGGGTATGGAGTGCGAGCAGGAAGATGGGATGTTGAAGGGTATGGAGTGCGAGCAGGAAGATGGGATGTTGAAGGGTATGGAGTGTGAGCAGGAAGATGGGATATTGAAGGGTATGGAGTGTGAGCAGGAAGATGGGATGTTGAAGGGTATGGAGTGCGAGCAGGAAGATGGGATGTTGAAGGGTATGGAGTGCGAGCAGGAGGATGGGATATTGAAGGGTATGGAGTGCGAACAGGAAGATGGGATGTTGAAGGGTATGGAGTGCGAGCAGGAAGATGGGATGTTGAAGGGTATGGAGTGCGAGCAGGAAGATGGGATGTTGAAGGGTATGGAGTGCGAGCAGGAGGATGGGATATTGAAGGGTATGGAGTGCGAGCAGGAGGATGGGATATTGAAGGGTATGGAGTGCGAGCAGGAGGATGGGATATTGAAGGGTATGGAGTGCGAGCAGGAGGATGGGATATTGAAGGGTATGGAGTGCGAGCAGGAGGATGGGATATTGAAGGGTATGGAGTGCGAGCAGGAGGATGGGATATTGAAGGGTATGGAGTGCGAGCAGGAAGATGGGATGTTGAAGGGTATGGAGTGCGAGCAGGAGGATGGGATATTGAAGGGTATGGAGTGCGAGCAGGAGGATGGGATATTGAAGGGTATGGAGTGTGAGCAGGAAGATGGGATATTGAAGGGTATGGAGTGCGAGCAGGAGGATGGCATATTGAAGGGTATGGAGTGCGAGCAGGAGGATGGGATATTGAAGGGTATGGAGTGCGAGCAGGAAGATGGGATGTTGAAGGGTATGGAGTGCGAGCAGGAAGATGGGATGTTGAAGGGTATGGAGTGCGAGCAGGAAGATGGGATGTTGAAGGGTATGGAGTGCGAGCAGGAAGATGGGATGTTGAAGGGTATGGAGTGCGAGCAGGAAGATGGGATATTGAAGGGTATGGAGTGTGAGCAGGAAGATGGGATATTGAAGGGTATGGAGTGCGAGCAGGAAGATGGGATGTTGAAGGGTATGGAGTGCGAGCAGGAGGATGGGATATTGAAGGGTATGGAGTGTGAGCAGGAAGATGGGATGTTGAAGGGTATGGAGTGCGAGCAGGAAGATGGGATGTTGAAGGGTATGGAGTGCGAGCAGGAAGATGGGATATTGAAGGGTATGGAGTGCGAGCAGGAAGATGGGATATTGAAGGGTATGGAGTGCGAGCAGGAAGATGGGATGTTGAAGGGTATGGAGTGCGAGCAGGAAGATGGGATATTGAAGGGTATGGAGTGTGAGCAGGAAGATGGGATGTTGAAGGGTATGGAGTGCGAGCAGGAGGATGGGATATTGAAGGGTATGGAGTGTGAGCAGGAAGATGGGATATTGAAGGGTATGGAGTGCGAGCAGGAGGATGGGATATTGAAGGGTATGGAGTGCGAGCAGGAGGATGGGATATTGAAGGGTATGGAGTGCGAGCAGGAGGATGGGATATTGAAGGGTATGGAGTGCGAGCAGGAAGATGGGATGTTGAAGGGTATGGAGTGCGAGCAGGAAGATGGGATGTTGAAGGGTATGGAGTGCGAGCAGGAAGATGGGATATTGAAGGGTATGGAGTGCGAGCAGGAAGATGGGATATTGAAGGGTATGGAGTGTGAGCAGGAAGATGGGATGTTGAAGGGTATGGAGTGCGAGCAGGAAGATGGGATATTGAAGGGTATGGAGTGCGAGCAGGAAGATGGGATATTGAAGGGTATGGAGTGTGAGCAGGAAGATGGGATGTTGAAGGGTATGGAGTGCGAGCAGGAAGATGGGATATTGAAGGGTATGGAGTGCGAGCAGGAAGATGGGATGTTGAAGGGTATGGAGTGCGAGCAGGAAGATGGGATATTGAAGGGTATGGAGTGTGAGCAGGAGGATGGGATATTGAAGGGTATGGAGTGCGAGCAGGAGGATGGGATATTGAAGGGTATGGAGTGTGAGCAGGAAGATGGGATATTGAAGGGTATGGAGTGTGAGCAGGAGGATGGGATATTGAAGGGTATGGAGTGCGAGCAGGAGGATGGGATATTGAAGGGTATGGAGTGTGAGCAGGAAGATGGGATATTGAAGGGTATGGAGTGTGAGCAGGAAGATGGGATGTTGAAGGGTATGGAGTGCGAGCAGGAAGATGGGATATTGAAGGGTATGGAGTGCGAGCAGGAAGATGGGATGTTGAAGGGTATGGAGTGTGAGCAGGAAGATGGGATATTGAAGGGTATGGAGTGCGAGCAGGAAGATGGGATGTTGAAGGGTATGGAGTGCGAGCAGGAAGATGGGATGTTGAAGGGTATGGAGTGTGAGCAGGAAGATGGGATATTGAAGGGTATGGAGTGCGAGCAGGAAGATGGGATATTGAAGGGTATGGAGTGTGAGCAGGAAGATGGGATGTTGAAGGGTATGGAGTGCGAGCAGGAAGATGGGATATTGAAGGGTATGGAGTGTGAGCAGGAAGATGGGATATTGAAGGGTATGGAGTGCGAGCAGGAAGATGGGATGTTGAAGGGTATGGAGTGTGAGCAGGAAGATGGGATATTGAAGGGTATGGAGTGCGAGCAGGAAGATGGGATATTGAAGGGTATGGAGTGCGAGCAGGAAGATGGGATATTGAAGGGTATGGAGTGCGAGCAGGAAGATGGGATATTGAAGGGTATGGAGTGCGAGCAGGAAGATGGGATATTGAAGGGTATGGAGCGTGAACAGGAAGATGGGATGTTGAAGGGTATGGAGTGCGAGCAGGAAGATGGGATATTGAAGGGTATGGAGTGTGAGCAGGAAGATGGGATGTTGAAGGGTATGGAGCGTGAACAGGAAGATGGGATATTGAAGGGTATGGAGTGCGAGCAGGAAGATGGGATATTGAAGGGTATGGAGTGCGAGCAGGAAGATGGGATATTGAAGGGTATGGAGTGTGAGCAGGAAGATGGGATGTTGAAGGGTATGGAGTGCGAGCAGGAAGATGGGATATTGAAGGGTATGGAGTGCGAGCAGGAAGATGGGATGTTGAAGGGTATGGAGTGTGAGCAGGAGGATGGGATATTGAAGGGTATGGAGTGCGAGCAGGAAGATGGGATATTGAAGGGTATGGAGTGTGAGCAGGAAGATGGGATGTTGAAGGGTATGGAGTGTGAGCAGGAGGATGGGATATTGAAGGGTATGGAGTGCGAGCAGGAAGATGGGATATTGAAGGGTATGGAGTGCGAGCAGGAAGATGGGATGTTGAAGGGTATGGAGTGCGAGCAGGAAGATGGGATGTTGAAGGGTATGGAGTGCGAGCAGGAAGATGGGATATTGAAGGGTATGGAGTGTGAACAGGAAGATGGGATGTTGAAGGGTATGGAGTGCGAGCAGGAAGATGGGATGTTGAAGGGTATGGAGTGCGAGCAGGAAGATGGGATATTGAAGGGTATGGAGTGTGAGCAGGAAGATGGGATGTTGAAGGGTATGGAGTGCGAGCAGGAAGATGGGATGTTGAAGGGTATGGAGTGCGAGCAGGAAGATGGGATATTGAAGAGTATGGAGTGTGAGCAGGAAGATGGGATGTTGAAGGGTATGGAGTGCGAGCAGGAAGATGGGATGTTGAAGGGTATGGAGTGTGAACAGGAAGATGGGATGTTGAAGGGTATGGAGTGCGAGCAGGAAGATGGGATGTTGAAGGGTATGGAGTGTGAACAGGAAGATGGGATGTTGAAGGGTATGGAGTGCGAGCAGGAAGATGGGCTATTGAAGGGTATGGAGTGCGAGCAGGAAGATGGGATATTGAAGGGTATGGAGTGTGAGCAGGAAGATGGGATGTTGAAGGGTATGGAGTGCGAGCAGGAAGATGGGATATTGAAGGGTATGGAGTGCGAGCAGGAAGATGGGATGTTGAAGGGTATGGAGTGTGAGCAGGAAGATGGGATATTGAAGGGTATGGAGTGCGAGCAGGAAGATGGGATGTTGAAGGGTATGGAGTGCGAGCAGGAAGATGGGATGTTGAAGGGTATGGAGTGTGAGCAGGAAGATGGGATATTGAAGGGTATGGAGTGCGAGCAGGAAGATGGGATGTTGAAGGGTATGGAGTGTGAGCAGGAAGATGGGATATTGAAGGGTATGGAGTGCGAGCAGGAAGATGGGATGTTGAAGGGTATGGAGTGTGAGCAGGAAGATGGGATATTGAAGGGTATGGAGTGCGAGCAGGAAGATGGGACGTTGAAGGGTATGGAGTGCGAGCAGGAAGATGGGATGTTGAAGGGTATGGAGTGTGAGCAGGAAGATGGGATGTTGAAGGGTATGGAGTGCGAGCAGGAGGATGGGATATTGAAGGGTATGGAGTGCGAGCAGGAAGATGGGATGTTGAAGGGTATGGAGTGCGAGCAGGAGGATGGGATATTGAAGGGTATGGAGTACGAGCAGGAAGATGGGATGTTGAAGGGTATGGAGTGTGAGCAGGAAGATGGGATATTGAAGGGTATGGAGTGTGAGCAGGAAGATGGGATGTTGAAGGGTATGGAGTGCGAGCAGGAAGATGGGATGTTGAAGGGTATGGAGTGCGAGCAGGAAGATGGGATATTGAAGGGTATGGAGTGTGAGCAGGAAGATGGGATGTTGAAGGGTATGGAGTGCGAGCAGGAGGATGGGATATTGAAGGGTATGGAGTGCGAGCAGGAAGATGGGATGTTGAAGGGTATGGAGTGTGAGCAGGAAGATGGGATGTTGAAGGGTATGGAGTGCGAGCAGGAAGATGGGATGTTGAAGGGTATGGAGAGCGAGCAGGACGATGGGATGTTGAAGGGTATGGAGTGCGAGCAGGAAGATGGGATGTTGAAGGGTATGGAGTACGAGCAGGAAGATGGGATATTGAAGGGTATGGAGTGCGAGCAGGAAGATGGGATGTTGAAGGGAATGGAGTGCGAGCAGGAAGATGGGATGTTGAAGGGTATGGAGTGCGAGCAGGAAGATGGGATGTTGAAGGGTATGGAGTGCGAGCAGGAAGATGGGATGTTGAAGGGTATGGAGAGCGAGCAGGAAGATGGGATGTTGAAGGGTATGGAGTGCGAGCAGGAAGATGGGATGTTGAAGGGTATGGAGTGCGAGCAGGAAGATGGGATGTTGAAGGGTATGGAGAGCGAGCAGGAAGATGGGATATTGAAGGGTATGGAGTGCGAGCAGGAAGATGGGATATTGAAGGGTATGGAGTACGAGCAGGAAGATGGGATATTGAAGGGTATGGAGTGCGAGCAGGAAGATGGGATATTGAAGGGTATGGAGTGCGAGCAGGAAGATGGGATATTGAAGGGTATGGAGTGTGAGCAGGAAGATGGGATGTTGAAGGGTATGGAGTGCGAGCAGGAGGATGGGATATTGAAGGGTATGGAGTGCGAGCAGGAAGATGGGATGTTGAAGGGTATGGAGTGAGAGCAGGAAGATGGGATGTTGAAGGGTATGGAGTGCGAGCAGGAAGATGGGATGTTGAAGGGTATGGAGTGTGAGCAGGAAGATGGGATGTTGAAGGGTATGGAGTGCGAGCAGGAAGATGGGATGTTGAAGGGTATGGAGTGCGAGCAGGAAGATGGGATGTTGAAGGGTATGGAGTGTGAGCAGGAAGATGGGATATTGAAGGGTATGGAGTGTGAGCAGGAAGATGGGATGTTGAAGGGTATGGAGTGCGAGCAGGAAGATGGGATGTTGAAGGGTATGGAGTGCGAGCAGGAGGATGGGATATTGAAGGGTATGGAGTGCGAACAGGAAGATGGGATGTTGAAGGGTATGGAGTGCGAGCAGGAAGATGGGATGTTGAAGGGTATGGAGTGCGAGCAGGAAGATGGGATGTTGAAGGGTATGGAGTGCGAGCAGGAGGATGGGATATTGAAGGGTATGGAGTGCGAGCAGGAGGATGGGATATTGAAGGGTATGGAGTGCGAGCAGGAGGATGGGATATTGAAGGGTATGGAGTGCGAGCAGGAGGATGGGATATTGAAGGGTATGGAGTGCGAGCAGGAGGATGGGATATTGAAGGGTATGGAGTGCGAGCAGGAGGATGGGATATTGAAGGGTATGGAGTGCGAGCAGGAAGATGGGATGTTGAAGGGTATGGAGTGCGAGCAGGAGGATGGGATATTGAAGGGTATGGAGTGCGAGCAGGAGGATGGGATATTGAAGGGTATGGAGTGTGAGCAGGAAGATGGGATATTGAAGGGTATGGAGTGCGAGCAGGAGGATGGCATATTGAAGGGTATGGAGTGCGAGCAGGAGGATGGGATATTGAAGGGTATGGAGTGCGAGCAGGAAGATGGGATGTTGAAGGGTATGGAGTGCGAGCAGGAAGATGGGATGTTGAAGGGTATGGAGTGCGAGCAGGAAGATGGGATGTTGAAGGGTATGGAGTGCGAGCAGGAAGATGGGATGTTGAAGGGTATGGAGTGCGAGCAGGAAGATGGGATATTGAAGGGTATGGAGTGTGAGCAGGAAGATGGGATATTGAAGGGTATGGAGTGCGAGCAGGAAGATGGGATGTTGAAGGGTATGGAGTGCGAGCAGGAGGATGGGATATTGAAGGGTATGGAGTGTGAGCAGGAAGATGGGATGTTGAAGGGTATGGAGTGCGAGCAGGAAGATGGGATGTTGAAGGGTATGGAGTGCGAGCAGGAAGATGGGATATTGAAGGGTATGGAGTGCGAGCAGGAAGATGGGATATTGAAGGGTATGGAGTGCGAGCAGGAAGATGGGATGTTGAAGGGTATGGAGTGCGAGCAGGAAGATGGGATATTGAAGGGTATGGAGTGTGAGCAGGAAGATGGGATGTTGAAGGGTATGGAGTGCGAGCAGGAGGATGGGATATTGAAGGGTATGGAGTGTGAGCAGGAAGATGGGATATTGAAGGGTATGGAGTGCGAGCAGGAGGATGGGATATTGAAGGGTATGGAGTGCGAGCAGGAGGATGGGATATTGAAGGGTATGGAGTGCGAGCAGGAGGATGGGATATTGAAGGGTATGGAGTGCGAGCAGGAAGATGGGATGTTGAAGGGTATGGAGTGCGAGCAGGAAGATGGGATGTTGAAGGGTATGGAGTGCGAGCAGGAAGATGGGATATTGAAGGGTATGGAGTGCGAGCAGGAAGATGGGATATTGAAGGGTATGGAGTGTGAGCAGGAAGATGGGATGTTGAAGGGTATGGAGTGCGAGCAGGAAGATGGGATATTGAAGGGTATGGAGTGCGAGCAGGAAGATGGGATATTGAAGGGTATGGAGTGTGAGCAGGAAGATGGGATGTTGAAGGGTATGGAGTGCGAGCAGGAAGATGGGATATTGAAGGGTATGGAGTGCGAGCAGGAAGATGGGATGTTGAAGGGTATGGAGTGCGAGCAGGAAGATGGGATATTGAAGGGTATGGAGTGTGAGCAGGAGGATGGGATATTGAAGGGTATGGAGTGCGAGCAGGAGGATGGGATATTGAAGGGTATGGAGTGTGAGCAGGAAGATGGGATATTGAAGGGTATGGAGTGTGAGCAGGAGGATGGGATATTGAAGGGTATGGAGTGCGAGCAGGAGGATGGGATATTGAAGGGTATGGAGTGTGAGCAGGAAGATGGGATATTGAAGGGTATGGAGTGTGAGCAGGAAGATGGGATGTTGAAGGGTATGGAGTGCGAGCAGGAAGATGGGATATTGAAGGGTATGGAGTGCGAGCAGGAAGATGGGATGTTGAAGGGTATGGAGTGTGAGCAGGAAGATGGGATATTGAAGGGTATGGAGTGCGAGCAGGAAGATGGGATGTTGAAGGGTATGGAGTGCGAGCAGGAAGATGGGATGTTGAAGGGTATGGAGTGTGAGCAGGAAGATGGGATATTGAAGGGTATGGAGTGCGAGCAGGAAGATGGGATATTGAAGGGTATGGAGTGTGAGCAGGAAGATGGGATGTTGAAGGGTATGGAGTGCGAGCAGGAAGATGGGATATTGAAGGGTATGGAGTGTGAGCAGGAAGATGGGATATTGAAGGGTATGGAGTGCGAGCAGGAAGATGGGATGTTGAAGGGTATGGAGTGTGAGCAGGAAGATGGGATATTGAAGGGTATGGAGTGCGAGCAGGAAGATGGGATATTGAAGGGTATGGAGTGCGAGCAGGAAGATGGGATATTGAAGGGTATGGAGTGCGAGCAGGAAGATGGGATATTGAAGGGTATGGAGTGCGAGCAGGAAGATGGGATATTGAAGGGTATGGAGCGTGAACAGGAAGATGGGATGTTGAAGGGTATGGAGTGCGAGCAGGAAGATGGGATATTGAAGGGTATGGAGTGTGAGCAGGAAGATGGGATGTTGAAGGGTATGGAGCGTGAACAGGAAGATGGGATATTGAAGGGTATGGAGTGCGAGCAGGAAGATGGGATATTGAAGGGTATGGAGTGCGAGCAGGAAGATGGGATATTGAAGGGTATGGAGTGTGAGCAGGAAGATGGGATGTTGAAGGGTATGGAGTGCGAGCAGGAAGATGGGATATTGAAGGGTATGGAGTGCGAGCAGGAAGATGGGATGTTGAAGGGTATGGAGTGTGAGCAGGAGGATGGGATATTGAAGGGTATGGAGTGCGAGCAGGAAGATGGGATATTGAAGGGTATGGAGTGTGAGCAGGAAGATGGGATGTTGAAGGGTATGGAGTGTGAGCAGGAGGATGGGATATTGAAGGGTATGGAGTGCGAGCAGGAAGATGGGATATTGAAGGGTATGGAGTGCGAGCAGGAAGATGGGATGTTGAAGGGTATGGAGTGCGAGCAGGAAGATGGGATGTTGAAGGGTATGGAGTGCGAGCAGGAAGATGGGATATTGAAGGGTATGGAGTGTGAACAGGAAGATGGGATGTTGAAGGGTATGGAGTGCGAGCAGGAAGATGGGATGTTGAAGGGTATGGAGTGCGAGCAGGAAGATGGGATATTGAAGGGTATGGAGTGTGAGCAGGAAGATGGGATGTTGAAGGGTATGGAGTGCGAGCAGGAAGATGGGATGTTGAAGGGTATGGAGTGCGAGCAGGAAGATGGGATATTGAAGAGTATGGAGTGTGAGCAGGAAGATGGGATGTTGAAGGGTATGGAGTGCGAGCAGGAAGATGGGATGTTGAAGGGTATGGAGTGTGAACAGGAAGATGGGATGTTGAAGGGTATGGAGTGCGAGCAGGAAGATGGGATGTTGAAGGGTATGGAGTGTGAACAGGAAGATGGGATGTTGAAGGGTATGGAGTGCGAGCAGGAAGATGGGCTATTGAAGGGTATGGAGTGCGAGCAGGAAGATGGGATATTGAAGGGTATGGAGTGTGAGCAGGAAGATGGGATGTTGAAGGGTATGGAGTGCGAGCAGGAAGATGGGATATTGAAGGGTATGGAGTGCGAGCAGGAAGATGGGATGTTGAAGGGTATGGAGTGTGAGCAGGAAGATGGGATATTGAAGGGTATGGAGTGCGAGCAGGAAGATGGGATGTTGAAGGGTATGGAGTGCGAGCAGGAAGATGGGATGTTGAAGGGTATGGAGTGTGAGCAGGAAGATGGGATATTGAAGGGTATGGAGTGCGAGCAGGAAGATGGGATGTTGAAGGGTATGGAGTGTGAGCAGGAAGATGGGATATTGAAGGGTATGGAGTGCGAGCAGGAAGATGGGATGTTGAAGGGTATGGAGTGTGAGCAGGAAGATGGGATATTGAAGGGTATGGAGTGCGAGCAGGAAGATGGGACGTTGAAGGGTATGGAGTGCGAGCAGGAAGATGGGATATTGAAGGGTATGGAGTGCGAGCAGGAAGATGGGATGTTGAAGGGTATGGAGTGCGAGCAGGAAGATGGGATGTTGAAGGGTATGGAGTGCGAGCAGGAAGATGGGATATTGAAGGGTATGGAGTGCGAGCAGGAAGATGGGATGTTGAAGGGTATGGAGTGCGAGCAGGAAGATGGGATTTTGAAGGGTATGGAGTACGAGCAGGAAGATGGGATATTGAAGGGTATGGAGTGCGAGCAGGAAGATGGGATGTTGAAGGGTATGGAGTGTGAGCAGGAAGATGGGATATTGAAGGGTATGGAGTGCGAGCAGGAAGATGGGATGTTGAAGGGTATGGAGTACGAGCAGGAGGATGGGACATTGAAGGGTATGGAGTGCGAGCAGGAAGATGGGATGTTGAAGGGTATGGAGTGCGAGCAGGAGGATGGGATGTTGAAGGGTATGGAGTGCGAGCAGGAAGATGGGACGTTGAAGGGTATGGAGTGCGAGCAGGAGGATGGGATATTGAAGGGTATGGAGTGCGAGCAGGAAGATGGGATATTGAAGGGTATGGAGTGCGAGCAGGAAGATGGGATGTTGAAGGGTATGGAGTGCGAGCAGGAAGATGGGATGTTGAAGGGTATGGAGTGCGAGCAGGAAGATGGGATATTGAAGGGTATGGAGTGTGAGCAGGAAGATGGGATGTTGAAGGGTATGGGGAGAAGCCTTTCAGCCAGTTTTAATGGGAACAGGTTGGATCTGGAATCCTATTTCCACGTACCCACCTTTGGTTCACAAATCTATCAAACTCTGATTTATAACTAACAATTGAGCCTATATCGATGTTCCCTGGAATCCACATTATAGGAGGGATGTGACAGCCGCTGGAAAGGGGGCAGAGGAGATTTACCAGGATGCTGCCTGTGCTGGGGAGTGTTAGTTATGAAGAGAGATTGGATAGACTGGGGTTGTTTTCCATCGAGCAGAGGAGACTGAGCGGGGACGTGATTTGGACTTGCTTATTGTCACGTGTACCGGGGTGAAAAGTAATTTTCTGCGAGCAGCTCAACAGATCATAGAACATGGAAAAATACAGCACAGAACAGGCCCTTCGGCCCACGATGTTGTGCCGAACCTTTGTCCTAGATTAATCATAGATTATCATTGAATTTACAGTGCAGAAGGGGGCCATTCGGCCCTTTGAGTCTGCACCGGCTCTTGGAAAGAGCACCCTACCCAAACTCAACACCTCCACCCAACACCAAGGGCAATTTGGACATTAAGGGCAATTTATCATTGGCCAATTCACCTAACCCGCACATCTTTGGACTGTGGGAGGAAACCGGAGCACCCGGAGGAAACCCACGCAGACACGGGGAGAACGTGCAGACTCCGCACAGACAGTGACCCAAGCCGGAATCGAACCTGGGACCCTGGAGCTGTGAAGCAATTGTGCTATCCACAATGCTACCGTGCTGCCCTTAAGAACAAATAAATCTACACTATATCATTTTCCCGTAATCCATGTACCTATCCAACAGCTGCTTGAAGGTCCCTAATGTTTCCGACTCAACTAATCATTAAGTACATGAAAAGAAAATTAAAGGAAAATACGTAATCGGGCAACACAATGTACACAATGTAACTACATAGACTCCGGCATCGGGTGAAGCATACAGGGTGTAGTGTTAATCAGGTCAGTCCATAAGAGGGTCATTTAGGAGTCTGGTGACAGTGGGGAAGAAGCTGTTTTTGAGTCTGTTCGTGCGTGTTCTCAGACTTCTGTATCTCCTGCCCGATGGAAGAAGTTGGAAGAGTGAGTAAGCCGGGTGGGAGGGGTCTTTGATTATGCTGCCCGCTTTCCCCAGGCAGCGGGAGGTGTAGATGGAGTCAATGGATGGGAGGCAGGTTCGTGTGATGGACACAGATAGAGGAGACAGGAAGAAACATTCTCTCTTGGTGGAGGGATCAGTGACCAGGGGGCAGAGATTTAAGGTGAGGGGCAGGAGGGTTAGAGGGGATGTGAGGGAAAACCTTTTCACCCAGAGGGGGGTGGGAGTCTGGAACTCGCTGCCTGAAAGGGTGGTGGAGGCAGAGACCCTCATAATGTTCAAGAAGTATTAAGAGGGGCCGGTTTAGCACAGTGGGTAAAACAGCAGGACCAGGCCAGCAGCACGAGTTCAATTCCCGTACCAGCCTCCCCGAACAGGTGCCGGAATGTGGCGACTAGGGGCTTTTCATTGAAGCCTACTTGTGACAATAAGCGATCATTATGAAGTATTTAGATGTGCGCTTGCGATGCCAGGGCAGACTCGGCTCTGGGCCGAGTGCTGGGAAACGGGATTAGGATACGTAGGTGGTTGTTTTTGGCTGGCGCAGATGCGATGGGCCGAAGGGCCCTTTCTGTGCTGGAACTTCTGAGTCTGTCGGGAGGGCCGTAGTTATGGATGTTTCCAGACCTCGAACACCAGGGGAAGGGAGGGAGTGGGGTGCAGTAACTGTGAGGCGGTGCAGCCATGATGGGAAACTCAGTCCCTCCCACGTCCCTCACTCCCTCCCAGGTCCCTCACTCCCTCCCACGTCCCTCACTCCCTCCCACGTCCCTCACTCCCTCCCAGGTCCCTCACTCCCTCCCAGGTCCCTCACTCCCTCCCACGTCCCTCACTCCCTCCCACGTCCCTCCCTCCCTCCCATGTCCCTCCCTCCCTCTTAGGTCCCTCCCTCCCAGGTCCCTCACTCCCTCCCAGGTCCCTCACTCCCTCCCACGTCCCTCCCTCCCTCCCAGGTCCCTCACTCCCTCCCAGGTCCCTCCCTCCCTCCCAGGTCCCTCACTCCCTCCCAGGTCCCTCACTCTCTCCCACGTCCCTCACTCCCTCCCAGGTCCCTCACTCCCTCCCAGGTCCCTCCCTCCCTCCCACATCCCTCGCTCCCTCCCAGGTCCCTCACTCCCTCCCACGTCCCTCACTCCCTCCCAGGTCCCTCCCACGTCCCTCACTCCCTCCCACCTCCCTCACTCCCTCCCGCCTCCCTCACTCCCTCCCACCTCCCTCACTCCCTCCCACCTCCCTCACTCCCTCCCACCTCCCTTACTCCCTGCCTCATTCTCTCACTCCAGGCTGGGGGAGCAGTGGTTAAGATGGTGATGCCTGACTTTGGGTGCGGCTATGCAGAGCTAGGTCGCATATTCGGCAGCTCCCGCTTGGAACGGACTTTTGGGCTCTTTTACAGGGCCCACTCGGCATTTGTTTGCCATTTCCCGGTGTGGGAAGAGGACTGCAACATTCCCCCGACAGTGTCCCCCAGGAATGTTGTGTCTTTTGGCTACCAGGCCCGGCAGAAGCAGTGGAAGATTTGGCTGCAACAGGATAAACAGGGCCTCTTCCAGCATGCAGGCGGGGGAAGGGCAAGCTTAAAGCTGCAATCTGACTTGACTCTATCAAAGGTGAATTCTAGCAGCAGAGGGAACAACTGTGAAAGGATCTACCAGGGCCACTGAAGAAGGGGGGACGAGGCTTCTGGTGGCGGCCATGGAGGAGTAGGTCGCGCATTCGGCAGCTCCCGTCTGGAACGGACACTTAGACTTTTTTCAGGAGTTTCCATAGACTTTTTGGGGCAGACTGGTGAAGCGAACACTGCCAAAAGGATTCCCTCTCGACTTCCGGTTGCAGCTTTGCGGAGCTAAGCCGCACGATTCGGCAGCTCCCGCTACCACGGACTTTCGGGCTCGTTAGAGGAGCCCCAACGGAACTTTAAAAAAAATTTTTTATTTGACGCAGCCCGTGGGGAAGGGAAGAGAGAGGTCCCCCTCCAACTTCTATGAAACGGACCAGAAGTGTAACGGCCAAAGGAGCGGCACTGGAGCAACGGGAGAAGCGAGGGGAAGAAAACAAAATGGCGGCGGCCAGGGACAAAGGGGAGCTGCAGGAGTTCATCAAGCGCTGCTTCAAGGAGCAGCGCGAGGAGATGCGCAAAGAGATGTTGGCGCCTATGCTTTCGGCAATCGAAGGACTCGGGATCACGCAGAAGACCCACGAGGTTAAGATCCAGGAGGTACAGAAAAGAGTCAGTCAGAACGAGGACGAGATCTCGGGCCTGGCGGTGAGAGTAGAGCAGAACGAGGCGCTACACAGGAGGTGGGCGGGAAGACTCGAAGACCTGGAGAACAGGTCAAGGAGGAAGAATCTGCGGATCCTGGGTCTCCCTGAGGGAGCGGAGGGGGCCGATGCCGGGGCATTCGCGAGCACGATGCTCAGGGCGATGATGGGCACGAAGGCCCCTTCGAGGCCGCTGGAGTTGGACGGGGCACATCGGGTGCTGGCGAGGAGGCCCCGGGCAAATGAGCCGCCAAGGGCGATGGTGGTGAGGTTCCACCGGTTCACGGACAGAGAGTGGGTCCTGAGATGGGCCAAGAAGGAGCGGAGCAGTAAGTGGGACAATGCAGAGATCCGAATATACCCGGACTGCAGCACGGAGGTTGCAAAGCGGAGAGCGGGTTTCAATCGGGCCAAAGCGGTGTTGCACCGGAAAGGAGTGAAATTCGGAATGCTGCAGCCAGCGCGACTGTGGGTCACATACAAGGGCCAACACTATTACTTCCAAACGCCTGAAGAGGCGTGGACATTTATACAAACCAAAAAGTTGGACTCTAACTGAGGGTTTGTGAGGGCGGGGGGGATATTTGAGGTTTGATGTGTGATGGTTGTTATATATAGGGGGTCAATCACAATCACGCGCAGGAAATGTTACATGGGCTGGGGGAGCGAGACAAGGCCGCGACAGGAGCTGTGCCAGAGGGGACGGAGCGGGCTTTGGAAAGGCGGGGGTTTTTGTTTTTCCCGCGCGCGGGAAGAAAGGCGGGAAGGGGGAACGAAGGCATGCATATTGATTGGGGAGACTCCCACGCGGGGAGGTCAATGGGACGGCGGGGAAGCCGGGGTCAGCAGGCGTCAGCTGACTTACGGGAGTGACATGGGGGGAGCAAAAAAGCTAGACAGGGGTCTGGGGGGGGGAGGGGGGGGGGGGTGGAAGGGGGTGGGGGTGGGAAATGGTTGCTGCTGCACTGGCCGAAAGGGAATGGGACACAGAAGAGGTGGTCGGGACGGGGATCCCCCCTCTGGGGGACTGGAGAGTGAGGGAGACGCGGACAAGGGACTGGCCCAGAAAAGGAGATGGCTAGTCGACGGGGCGTGTGGGGGGGGGGGGGTGGGGGGGGGGGGGGGGGGGGGGGGGGGGGAGAGCCCCTCCAATCCGGCTGATAACGTGGAACGTGAGGGGGCTGAATGGGCCGGTGAAGAGGGCTCGAGTGGTTCGCGCACTTGAAGGGACTGAAGGCGGACGTGGCCATGCTCCAAGAGACACACCTGAAGGTGGCGGACCAGGTCAGGTTAAGAAAGGGATGGGTAGGACAGGTATTCCACTCGGGACTGGACGCGAAGAATAGAGGGTGGCAATATTAGTGGAAAGCGGGTGTCCATTTGAGGCCAAGACTATTGTAGCGGACAATGGAGGGCGATATGTAATGGTGAGTGGTAGGCTGCAAGGGACGTGGGTGGTGTTGGTAAACGTATACTCCCCGAACTGGATGATGCAGGATTCATGAAGCGCATGTTGGGGCGCATTCCGGACCTGGAGTAGAGGCCTGATAATGTGAGGGGACTTCAATACCGTGTTGGATCCAGCACTGGGACCGCTCCCAAATCAAGGACTGGAAAGAGGCGGCGGCGGCCAAGGGTACTTAGGGGGTTTATGGGATCAGATGGGGGGAGTGGACCCATGGCGGTTTGCAAGGCCGCAGGCTAGGGAATTTTCTTTCTTCTCCCATGTGCACAAAGCCTACTCCCGGATAGATTTCTTTGTCCTGGGCAGGGCGCTCATCCCGAGGGTGGAGGGGATGGAGTATTCGGCTATAGCCGTTTCGGACCATGTCCCGCACTGGGTGAACTGGAGCTGGGAGAGGAGAGGGACCAACGCCCGCTGTGGCGGCTGGATGTAGGACTGCTGGCGGACGAGGTGGTGTGTGGGAAGGTGAGGGGGTGTATCAAAAGGTGCTTGGAGGGCCAACGACAGCGGGGAGGTGCGGGTAGGCGTGATATGGGAGGCGTTGAAGGCGGTGATCAGGGAGAGCTAATTTCCATTAGGGCTCATAGGAGAAGACTGAGGGTGTGGAAAGGGAGAGGTTAGTGGGGGAGATTTTGAGAATGGACAGGAGATACGCAGAGGCCCCGGAGGAAGATTACTTGGGGAAAGGACGACGGCTCCAGACGGTGTTCGACCTGTTGACCACAGGGAAGGCGGAGGCACAGTGGAGGAAAGCGCAGGGGGCGACCTACGAGTACGGGGAAAAGGCTAGTCGGATGCTGGCACACCAGCTCCGTAAGAGGATGGCAGCGAGGGAAATAGGGGGAGTCCAAGATGGATGGGGAGCCACGGTTCGGAGTGTGTGACGAAAATAAACGAGGTATTCAAGGCCTTTTATGAAGAGGCTGTACAGATCCAGGCCCCAGCGGGGGAAGAGGGTATGAGACGATTCCTCGACCCAACTGAGATTCCCGAGGGTGGAGGAGCAAGAGGTGGCTGGTTTCGGGCACCAATTGGGTTGGAGGAGCTGAGCAAGGGTTTGGGGAGCATGCAGGCGGGGAAGGCCCGGGACCGGACGGATTCCCGGTGGAGTTCTACAGGGAGTACGCAGACCTGTTGGCCCCGCTACTGGTGAGGACCTTTAATGAGGCAAGAGAGGAGGGGACCCTGCCCCCGACAATGTCGGAAGCGACAATTTCTTTGATCCTAAAGCGGGACAAGGACCCACTGCAATGTGGATCGTACAGGCCGATCTCGCTCCTCAATGTGGATGCAAAGTTGCTGGCAAAAGTGCTGGCCACGAGGATCGAGGCCTGTGTCCCGGGGGTGATTCACGAGGGACCAGACGGGATTTGAAAAGGGCAGGCAACTAAACACCAATGTGCGGCGGCTCTTAAACGTGATGAGATGCCATCGGAGGAGGGAGAGGCGGAGATAGTGGCAGCTATGGACGCGGAGAAGGCCTTTGACCGAGTAGAGTGGGAGTACCTCTGGGAGGTTGCTGGCGTAGGTTTGGGTTCGGGGTAGGGTTTTTCAATTGGGTTAAGCTCCTTTAC